>NC_136806.1:29339495-29366995 GCF_951216825.1 Electrona antarctica | reverse complement strand
GGGTGGTGACGTCGGACGAGGGGAATGGGATGCCGGTGTGCGCGTGAAACCTCTTGAAGGTGTTCCAGGCGGTGAGGTAGCTAGAGAGCGTCCGGGGGGAGAAGCCGTTGAGGGCGTGATGACGGGATTGCGTGATGAGGTGGTGTAGCTGGGGGTTCAGAGGAAGATGGTCTCGGAAAATGGAGGAATGGGTGCTGGATGAAGGTCTGCTCCTGGAGCCAGCTGACGAAACCTCTGAAAGGAAAGACGGGAGAGGGAATCAGAGATTAGATTGGCGTGCCCGGGGACGTGGGCGGCGCGGATGATGAATTGGTGCGTGACGGAGGTCCAGGTGAGACGGCGAAGGAAGGGCATGATTTCGGGGGAGTCGGAGCGGCCTTTATTGATGATGTGTACGGTTGCCTGGTTGTCGGTGTGAATGAGGATGGACTTCTGTGCCCACTCGTGACCCCAAATGAGCGCAGCCACCACTATGGGATATAATTCGTGGAGTGCGGAGGAGGGGTGAGTGGTGGGGGGGGTGAACGCGAGGAATTCGGGTGACCAGGCGGACGCGAACCACCGACCTTGGTGGTAGGCGCCGAACCCGAGTGAGGGGGCCGCGTCGGTGTATAGTTGGATGTCGTCGGGGTTGGAAGTGAGTGTGTCGTAAAAGAACGTGATGCCGTTCCAGTGCGAGAGGAGGTGAAGCCAGAGGCGAAGGTCGGTGTGACAGGAGTGGTCGATGGGGACTGTGTCGTGCAGTTTGGGGACGGAGTTGGCGGTGGAAAGGAGGTGGGAAATGAAGGGACGGCCTTGGGGTATAATGCGCATGGCGAAGTTGAGGTGACCGAGCAGGGCTAGGAGTTGCCGTTTGGTGCAGGAAGGGGCCAGGAGGTAGTTGTGCAGGAGGAGGGTGATCCGGTTCAGCTTATCTAAGGGGAGGGAAGCCTTGAAGGCGACTGTGTCCAGCGTGATGCCTAGGAACTCGAGGGTGGTGGACGGGCCGATGGTTTTCTCCTCGGAAAGAGGGACGCCGAGTTCTGTGAATACTTGTCTGAGTGTGGAAATGCCGTGTGCTGGGGGGGTGGAGGGGGGCTCGACGATCAGGAAGTCATCGAGGAGATGAATCAGGTGGGGAATGTGGTGGTTGTTCAGGAGGATCCAACAGAGTGCTCTGGAAAGGGAGTCGAATAACTTTGGGCTGCTTTTGCATCCGAACGCGAGCCTGACGGCAAAATAGTAGGAGCCCTTCCAGAGCACTCCGAAGAAAGCCCAGAAGTCGGGGTGTAGGGGCAGTACTTTGAAGGCATTCGTGATGTCCGCTTTTGACAACTGTGCCCCGTGACCGGCGAGGTGAATGAGGGTTATGGCGTTGCTGACGGTGTGATATGACATGGAGAAGTCGTGGCTGGGGATGGTGCTGTTGATGCTGGGGACGTGAGTGTTGTGAGGGGAGGAGAGGTCCAGGATGAGGCGCTTCTTCCCCGAATACTTCCTAGTGGCCACGCCGATGGGGTTGATGCGGTACACGGGGAAGGGAGGCGAGTCCAGGGGCCCCATCATGAACCCCTCCTCCACCTCCTTGGCGATTAGCCTGTCGACGGAGTCGGGGTCGTTGATGGCGGACTGGAGGTTGTTGCAGGTGTGGGAGGTGGTGGGGGTGACGATTAAGCCGGGGTGGAAACCGTGCGTGAAACCGTTAATTAGGAAGTTGACGAACGGCCGGTCGGGGTGGTTGCGGAGGGCGGTGGCGAGGGCTGGGATGATGATTGGTGTTTTGAGGAGGCTGACTAACCATGAAGGGGTGGGGTTGTGCGGGCAGGTGGTGCGTGAGTGAGGTCCCCCGCAGAACGAACAGGTGTGTAGGTAACGGCAGTTGGCGGCGACGCAGATAGATCCGTTGAAATTGTTACATATCTGTCGCCCTGACTGGTATAAGAGGGGCCTCCCTCTGCTGTCTTGGGCATTGGAGGTGCGGGCGGGATCGGAGGAACGTGCAGGCTTGGGAATTGAGGGGGGGGGTGGGGCTGCCGAACCGGTGCGGGAGAACAGAGCTGGGATGTGGCTGGAGGTGTTGGCGGGGGCCTCTACTCTCTTGTGGAGGGTCTTGTTGGGTGCCTTGTTGGAGGCCCTCTGGACAGCCGTGGTGCAAGCGGCGGACGGGTGGGACGGAGCTCCGCACAGGTCACATGAGAGGGAGGCCCTGGCCGCGAACACCCTGCAATAAAGCTCGTAGTCCAGGACCCCCCAGTATGTGCCGAGGTTGAGCTGCTGCACGCGAGCCGCCGCCTGGGTTGCGAATTGGATGTGGTAGTTGTAGAACCCCGTGCCGCCGAACCGAATGGCCAGGTCCAGCACCAGGACCAGGTACTGGTCCAGTTCGGCCCGACGGCCGGGGTAGACTACACATATCACGTCCCTGAGTAGGGAGAATGTGTAAGCGAACTCTGAGGGGGTGAGATCTCGGGAACGGGAGGGGAGGGACTGGCGAAGCTCGGCTAGGAGGCCGAAGGGGGTGGTTATTTCCCTATTACGGAGGGGGTCGGATATGGAGGGCTGGATCAGTTCAGCCAGGTCGATGTACGCACCGTTGAGGATTTGCTGGCGGAGGGAAGCGGTGACTGGGGAAGGGCGGGTCGCTTCTGACAGGGGGGGAACGGCTGGGGTGACGGTGGCCAGGGAGTTGGAGGGGGCTGAGGGAGAAAAATGGCTGAAGGTGCCGGGTCCCTGAAATGTGGGGAAAAGGGTGGGGAGGGGATAATGGGCGGACGTGCGTGCGAGTTGTGGCTGGGAATAGAGGGCAGACAGCATGGAGAAGAGCTGAGCCGGTTCGGGGAGGTGGGCGGTGGGAGGAGCGGACTGGTGGGGGGGAAATGAGGTGGCCTGAGGGGGGTGCTCTGCGGGAGCCTGGGGGAAAGGCTCGGCGGGAGCGTGGGACGAGAGCTCTGCGGGAGCGTGGGAAAACTGCTCTGCGGGAGCGGGGGGGGCCTGCGCACGGTGGGTGATGCTGACCGTGCGGTGGGGGGGGGGAGAGGTTAGGGGCCACTCATCATCCGGGGAGGGGGGTGGATGTGCGTGACGACGGGACGTCCTGGAGCGTTGGTTTGGGGGGGGGGACTGGGGTGGTTCGGGAGCGGGACGGCGCCGGCTGGATGCGCGGCCCCTGGCTCCGCGACCTCTGGGTGGTGCGTAGCCCCGGGTCGAGCGGTGGGCTGCGGTGCGCCGGTCGGGTGGAGGCGGGGGGGGCATGAGGTGCTGAGCCTGGGAGGGGGACGATTGGGGGTGCACGTGGTGCCGGTTGGGGGGGGAAGGCTGCTCGTGAGCCTGGGGATGGCCGTGGGCCTGGGATGGGGACGAATGGGGGTGCACGTGGTGCCGATTGGGGGGGGGAGGCTGCTCGTGAGCCTGGGGATGGCCGTGGGCCTGGGATGGGGACGAATGGGGGTGCACGTGGTGCCGATTGGGGGGGGGAGGCTGCTCGTGAGCCTGGGGATGGCCGTGGGCCTGGGATGGGGACGATTGGGGGTGCACGTGGTGCCGGTTGGGGGGGGGAGGCTGCTCGTGAGCCTGGGGATGGCCGTGGGCCTGGGATGGGGACGAATGGCGGTGCACGTGGTGCCTATTGGGGGGGGGAGGCTGCTCGTGAGCCTGGGGATGGCCGTGGGCCTGGGATGGGGACGATTGGGGGTGCACGTGGTGCCGGTTGGGGGGGGGAGGCTGCTCGTGAGCCTGGGGATGGCCGTGGGCCTGGGATGGGGACGAATGGCGGTGCACGTGGTGCCGATTGGGGGGGGGAGGCTGCTCGTGAGCCTGGGGATGGCCGTGGGCCTGGGATGGGGACGATTGGGGGTGCACGTGGTGCCGGTTGGGGGGGGGAGGCTGCTCGTGAGCCTGGGGATGGCCGTGGGCTTGGGATGGGGAGGTGGGAAGCACTCGGTGCTGTCCGTGCGGTTGGGGGGGGGAAGACAGAGTGGGGGGCGCTCGGCGCCGGGAAGAGGGGGAAGGGAGAGGAGGGTGGGAGGGGGAAGGGGCGGAGGGCGCGAAGCGCTGCTCCGAGTGTGGATACGACACGGAGTGCCGATCCGGGGAGTGCGGGGAAGGGGGCGCTCGGCGCCGGGAGGAGGGGGAAGGGAGAGGAGGGAGGGAGGGGGGGGGGGAGGGACGCACTCGGTGCTGTCCGTGCGGTTGGGGGGGGGAAGACGGGGTGGGGAGAGAGGAGGGACGCACTCGGTGCTGTCCGTGCGGTTGGGGGGGGGGAGACGGGGTGGGGAGAGGGGAGGGACGCACTCGGTGCTGTCCGTGCGGTTGGGGGGGGGGAGACGGGGTGGGGGGCGCGTGGCGCCGGGGAGAGGGGGAGGGGGGAGGAGGGTGGTAGGGGGAAGGGGCGGAGGGCGCGAAGCGCTGCTCCGAGTGTGGATACGACACGGAGTGCCGATCCGGGGAGTGCGGGGAAGGGGGCGCTCGGCGCCGGGAGGAGGGGGAAGGGAGAGGAGGGAGGGAGGGGTGGTGGGAAGGAGCCTCCAGGGGACTGGAGGCGGAGCCGGTGTGAGAAGCCCGGGTGGGCGTGGCCCCGACGGTGGCTGGGGGCTGGTGGAGGTGAGCCACGTATGCCTCGAATAGATCGGCCTTGCGGTCCGTTCGGAGGAACGGGACTCCGTTTGCCGCGAGTGTCTGCTGCAAGCGGAAGACCGTCCACTCGGATATGGACGGTCGGCCTGTTGAAGAAGACGGGCGCCCCTGCGATCCGCCGATCGCGGAAGCGCCGTGGCGAGAGGTGGACGGTCGGAGTTGTTTGTCGGCCTCGGGAAGGCTGGATGGCGGCTCCCGTGGCTGTGCTGGAGAAAGCGGTTCTGAAGCCTGGACTGCGCTAGAACCGGGTCGGACGGAGGCGCTTGTTGCCGGGACTGCCGACGCTGTCTCGGAGCGTGGCGAGCCGTACCATTCCTCGTCTCCCGAGGCGTAGAGCTCGAATTCGTCGGACATGGTAGCGGCGGACAAAACGCGCGGATTAAATTTGTGCTCTAATGTAACGTGAACTCACTTGCACTGCTGTATTAGCTTTATAAACCGTATATAACAGCAGTGCTGACAGTATGGATCGAGGCGAACGTAACGTGAATGAGAGGAGGAGGAAAAAAAAAAAAAAAGAACGAGGAGCTTTACCTGACAGTTTGGTGGCACGGAGTCGTATCAAACGATTTGGTATGGTTTCGAGAGATCTGACAGCGCGAGGCGGTATCAAACAGGTAAGTAATGATATGAGGTGTGTATTTATGCTGTGGGGAATGTTGCGTGATTGGCTGCGCTGCCGTGGAGACGCGGGTGAACTTGACGAGGAGATAGGGATGGGAGTGATTTGGGTTGAGCAGTGGGTGGTGTCCACTCCTGAATCTACGTTGAACACAACTACATTAATGCGCTGCTCCCGTGCTTGCGGTTATGTGTAGGTTAGGGTTAGAGAGTAGGGTTAGAGAGGGTTAGAGAGTAATGGTCGAACTAACGGGAGGTCGAACCAATGACAATGACATGTTACCCACCTTGGCTGGGGTGGGGGGGGGGACTGGGGTGGTTCGGGAGCGGGACGGCGCCGGCTGGATGCGCGGCCCCTGGCTCCGCGACCTCTGGGTGGTGCGTAGCCCCGGGTCGAGCGGTGGGCTGCGGTGCGCCGGTCGGGTGGAGGCGGGGGGGGCATGAGGTGCTGAGCCTGGGAGGGGGACGATTGGGGGTGCACGTGGTGCCGGTTGGGGGGGGAAGGCTGCTCGTGAGCCTGGGGATGGCCGTGGGCCTGGGATGGGGACGAATGGGGGTGCACGTGGTGCCGATTGGGGGGGGGAGGCTGCTCGTGAGCCTGGGGATGGCCGTGGGCCTGGGATGGGGACGAATGGGGGTGCACGTGGTGCCGATTGGGGGGGGGAGGCTGCTCGTGAGCCTGGGGATGGCCGTGGGCCTGGGATGGGGACGATTGGGGGTGCACGTGGTGCCGGTTGGGGGGGGGAGGCTGCTCGTGAGCCTGGGGATGGCCGTGGGCCTGGGATGGGGACGAATGGCGGTGCACGTGGTGCCTATTGGGGGGGGGAGGCTGCTCGTGAGCCTGGGGATGGCCGTGGGCCTGGGATGGGGACGATTGGGGGTGCACGTGGTGCCGGTTGGGGGGGGGAGGCTGCTCGTGAGCCTGGGGATGGCCGTGGGCCTGGGATGGGGACGAATGGCGGTGCACGTGGTGCCGATTGGGGGGGGGAGGCTGCTCGTGAGCCTGGGGATGGCCGTGGGCCTGGGATGGGGACGATTGGGGGTGCACGTGGTGCCGGTTGGGGGGGGGAGGCTGCTCGTGAGCCTGGGGATGGCCGTGGGCCTGGGATGGGGAGGTGGGAAGCACTCGGTGCTGTCCGTGCGGTTGGGGGGGGGAAGACAGAGTGGGGGGCGCTCGGCGCCGGGAAGAGGGGGAAGGGAGAGGAGGGTGGGAGGGGGAAGGGGCGGAGGGCGCGAAGCGCTGCTCCGAGTGTGGATACGACACGGAGTGCCGATCCGGGGAGTGCGGGGAAGGGGGCGCTCGGCGCCGGGAGGAGGGGGAAGGGAGAGGAGGGAGGGAGGGGGGGGGGGAGGGACGCACTCGGTGCTGTCCGTGCGGTTGGGGGGGGGAAGACGGGGTGGGGAGAGAGGAGGGACGCACTCGGTGCTGTCCGTGCGGTTGGGGGGGGGGAGACGGGGTGGGGAGAGGGGAGGGACGCACTCGGTGCTGTCCGTGCGGTTGGGGGGGGGGAGACGGGGTGGGGGGCGCGTGGCGCCGGGGAGAGGGGGAGGGGGGAGGAGGGTGGTAGGGGGAAGGGGCGGAGGGCGCGAAGCGCTGCTCCGAGTGTGGATACGACACGGAGTGCCGATCCGGGGAGTGCGGGGAAGGGGGCGCTCGGCGCCGGGAGGAGGGGGAAGGGAGAGGAGGGAGGGAGGGGTGGTGGGAAGGAGCCTCCAGGGGACTGGAGGCGGAGCCGGTGTGAGAAGCCCGGGTGGGCGTGGCCCCGACGGTGGCTGGGGGCTGGTGGAGGTGAGCCACGTATGCCTCGAATAGATCGGCCTTGCGGTCCGTTCGGAGGAACGGGACTCCGTTTGCCGCGAGTGTCTGCTGCAAGCGGAAGACCGTCCACTCGGATATGGACGGTCGGCCTGTTGAAGAAGACGGGCGCCCCTGCGATCCGCCGATCGCGGAAGCGCCGTGGCGAGAGGTGGACGGTCGGAGTTGTTTGTCGGCCTCGGGAAGGCTGGATGGCGGCTCCCGTGGCTGTGCTGGAGAAAGCGGTTCTGAAGCCTGGACTGCGCTAGAACCGGGTCGGACGGAGGCGCTTGTTGCCGGGACTGCCGACGCTGTCTCGGAGCGTGGCGAGCCGTACCATTCCTCGTCTCCCGAGGCGTAGAGCTCGAATTCGTCGGACATGGTAGCGGCGGACAAAACGCGCGGATTAAATTTGTGCTCTAATGTAACGTGAACTCACTTGCACTGCTGTATTAGCTTTATAAACCGTATATAACAGCAGTGCTGACAGTATGGATCGAGGCGAACGTAACGTGAATGAGAGGAGGAGGAAAAAAAAAAAAAAAGAACGAGGAGCTTTACCTGACAGTTTGGTGGCACGGAGCCGTATCAAACGATTTGGTATGGTTTCGAGAGATCTGACAGCGCGAGGCGGTATCAAACAGGTAAGTAATGATATGAGGTGTGTATTTATGCTGTGGGGAATGTTGCGTGATTGGCTGCGCTGCCGTGGCGACGCGGGTGAACTTGACGAGGAGATAGGGATGGGAGTGATTTGGGTTGAGCAGTGGGTGGTGTCCACTCCTGAATCTACGTTGAACACAACTACATTAATGCGCTGCTCCCGTGCTTGCGGTTATGTGTAGGTTAGGGTTAGAGAGTAGGGTTAGAGAGGGTTAGAGAGTAATGGTCGAACTAACGGGAGGTCGAACCAATGACAATGACATGTTACCCACCTTGGCTGGCAATCCAGTCTGGCAGTGTGCCGCGGGTTCGACTCCCGATCCCGACGGCCTTTACTGCGTGTCACCCCCCCATCTCTCTCCCCATTTCCTATCATCCTACTTTCATCTATCCCTCTATCAATAAAAAGAAAAAAGGCAACAAAAATAAAATAAAATAAATGTTAATGTTAATGTCCATCCAAATCACA
This sequence comes from Electrona antarctica, assembly GCF_951216825.1. Classification (NCBI taxonomy): domain Eukaryota; kingdom Metazoa; phylum Chordata; class Actinopteri; order Myctophiformes; family Myctophidae; genus Electrona; species Electrona antarctica. The sequence goes on along the minus strand of NC_136806.1, from coordinate 29,358,836 downwards.
CAAAAATACAATGAATGACTGAAAAGGGGATATAGGCTGAAGCAGTGTTTTTAGTCTATCCCTATCCTATACAATTCTTAAAAACAACCAGTAAGACGCCTGAGGGCGAGAAGCGACCTCTCCGTAAAGGGTGAGGTCGCCATAAAGTGCACGCATCCGCCCAGGTAGGGCCAGGCCTTCATTTTCGGGCCTGTTGAGAACTCTAGTTTTCGCCGACTGCCGGGCGCAGCTGCACTAATAACTTCGGGGCATGCCCGTCTAGAGTTTGAATGGACAGGTGGGCCTGTTGAGAACTCTAGTTTTCGCCAGTAAGCACTAAAGGTTTTCAAAGAGATATATACCTGCCAGACGAGTAGGATGCAAAGGCTGCCGGAAAGGCATGCATTTGCATTCCAATGGATGATTGAGGGTCGAGCTCTACGCACAACGGCCAATCCGCTGCCCGATAATGTGTTTGTCCTCTCTTTTTTCTCAGTCGTGTTTTCAAATGGATTTGAAAATATGACGGGAAAACTTGAGATTCCCTTCTCACGTACCAGTGGCACTTGCCGGTCCGCAGACCGGTGGTTGGGAACCTCTGATCTAAGGGATGACATCAGGGATCTCCATATATAGACTTAACTGCGTGCGTGCGTGTGTGTTTTTTTTGTGTGATACAGCTGCGCCCTCTGGTGGCGGGCGGGTGGTGTCACAGCGTGACACACACAGACATGTTCTGCTGGGTTACATAGTAAATTGCTCACTGGAGTTCGCGACCACTGTTTCGTTCTACTTCTATCACATAAGCCTTTTTGTTTACATCATGGTTTTACATTCACCATCGCTATAGTCGATACATTTGTATTTATAGGATGAGCGGGGCGAGGGAGCACTATAACTCCAAATATCGGCTCTGCATCAATGCATCAATGTATATGCATTGTGAGCCCATGATGTCACAAGTTTCGCGGATTCACTGTTTGGCCTGTTTACATAGAGAGTGGAGGAAACAGCATTTTCAAAGATTTCCACTCTGGAAGGTGTTTTCACTTTGTTTTGACCACAGCAATGGTCCCTTTTTTTCTATGGACACTGTCCTCGTGTAAAAGGGGCTTTAGTATCTTGAGCACTCAAGTTTGTATTTTGAGTGCTCAAGTTAGTATCTTGAGGCAGTGCTAGTTAGTCGGCTAAGTTACTAACTTGAGCTTGAAAAAAATACAAGTTAGAATATGGACATAAGGTTTCTGCCTGACAGCAACGACACTGTATATAGCCTATCTTTATACATAGCCAAATCTAAAATGACAAGGATGCTTTCCGGGTGTTAATGGGTTAACTGCTAAACGGATAGCAGAGGCTCTGTGTTAATCTGCGTGAACCAATTTGTTAAACATCCACAATATAACATCCATAACGCTGCCCGCATTATTGCTCTTCAATTAAGCTGCCCGACATCGTCTGATGTCTAAATGTAATTATTTTCAGACACGACTCTCGCATTATGAAAGTGAATTATACTGTTAGAGCTCATCTTCAATCTACTGATGCGTTGATATTAATTACTGCATCTGTTTAGTCGAGATAGAATAGAGTTAATTATAATAGCAACTGATTATACTTACTGCATGTAATTTACTATCGGACAACAAATTTGACGATCATGTGACTTATATTCTATTATTTCTTCAACTAATAATCTGTCGGGTGGAAACCTCATATGTCCAAAACGGTTACTTTTCAGGATTCAAATTCCAAAGCATCAAAAGTAGGGGTGTCCAGAGAGTACAGTATGGATTCTCCGCTTGCCAATTTTACCTGCCCTGACTGGAGCCATCTGGTCTCACACAGCCCAAGGAGTTCTGCATACCTCATCTCCTCCGCTGTTACGGTGGGTAGATAAAGTAGGCCTACTTGGAAGTTGAATTTGTTCCAGAGGTGTGAAAAGATAATAAAGAATTGAATCACGTGGTCTCATTAAAGGAAACCGCTTTTGTCTTCATCTCTGCGGTAATAGCTATACATTTTGACTGATCCCACAGCTAATTGTTTTTGGTTAATTGGTCTTAATGGGCTCTAAGGGGCGTGTTTGTACGCTGTGAATTAAATTAAAGGAACACTCTTGTCTAATCAAAGCATATATTCACCACAATTCATCTTCCTGTTGCCTCTTCCCCCCTCGAGCGCACCTGAAGCTTGCATGTAATTATTTGGACACTTCTACACCTTCCGTCTGCGTTCCAAAGTGAGATCAAGAGGCTCTGAGTTTGTGGGGTCTCCTGATCCAAGTCATTTCAGTTTTGATGACTTGACTGCCATGGTTATTACAGTTTTTATTTAAATTTTATTTTGACTTCATGTTTTCATCATCAGTTAGTTTCTTATTTTTTTACGCATGCGCACTGCCATTCACTTTCTTGTTTACAGCTCCAAAATAATTGCTCGTAACTCCTAATCTAGGGAACTCTGCATGGTTTTGACCAAAAGGGAACAGAAGGGAGGGGCTTTTCAGAGTAAAATCGGCCATATATGCTTGCACTCTAGCATCTTTATTTTGAAGAATTCCCCGACCAAAAAAAGTGTTAATAGTGGTAACAACTTAACAAGTAACATCACATGTAAACAAACGGCAAGTCTGGAATAAATGATTGCAATTAACCAATTTACTACACGATTGAACACTGAATTTACCAATATAATGAACCAAATTAAACACAAGACAAGAGAAGGCTAGTAGATTTGTCAGAGGACCCAAGTTGGACCTCCCATGCTTACGTATCAGTGCCATGTTCTGTCTGGTGCCTGGAAACCAGCACTGCGCACCCTGGCATTTAGGAACGTCTACCTATGATAGCCTACTAAATCCAATACATGTCCACACCTGAAGAGAAAACGCATTCACGGAAAAAGTGAAATCTGACCCTGGTCAACTAACTATCAGTGTATTAAGCATTTTAATACGTCCATGAACTATACAGTTCAAGGCAACCTTCTATCCTTTCTGTGCACACATCAAGACAATTGAATTCCATGTAATACTCAATGGTTGTGAGTGAATGTGGGTTATTCCCCCCCCACCCCCCTCCCCCCTTTTTGTATTACCTGTTTCATTTTGATTGTCTATCGTCTTTATTTATGATTTATCACTAACGTTAAAGGATCAGACATCCCCACACAACATTCCACACCGAAACAATAATTTATTTATTTTTTAATATTGGCTCCTGGTGAAAGAAATACCTCATTGCCATTGCACGATGCGTATATGAGCTTATTTCTCATGGGCCCTTTAATGCTTACGAGTGTTAGCAAGCATTTTTTCATAGGAAGCATAGCTCACCAGCAAAGACGAATTAAAACATAATGGAACTTTGATGAGTCGCTAGTCTATTTCATTCACGCGTAATGGATAGTGCTGCAGTGTTTCTCGGGAGTGGCTTACCGCTAAATGTATCATACAATAATGTATAAAGTTTTGTGGTTGAGCAGGTTCCGTTCCATTGGGAGAGAGACACGAGTCTGCATGATTGATTTCCTTGCTGTGTTTACAGGAGTGGCGTGGAGTTTATATATTTCATCCGTCACAGGGACGCAGAAACAATTAACGGTCAACCGGCTCGAGGTCTCCGAGCAATGTTTTGGATCCGAGAAAAAGAACGGATTGACTATGAAACAACATAATCAAGGACATGCTGTCTGAAAGGCCCATGCTGGAATAATTGTTTGCCAAGCAGATACGGAGTGTGTGTGTGTGTGTGTGTGTGTTTGTGTGTGTGTGTGTGTGTGTGTGTGTGTGTGTGTGTGTGTGTGTGTGTGTGTGTGTGTGTGTGTGTGTGTGTGTGTGTGTGCGTGCGTGCGCGTGCGTGTGTGTGTGACCCATCTCTTGGAGCGTTGAGCGGCAGCGCTGCGTGCGCCGCACTCGGGAAACATTCGTTGATTTGACCCCCAATCCCACGCATTATCTAGTATATACCCTATATGGAATTGAAGTCATGCCTGATTTCATAATGTGTTTTAAGCCTGTATCAGCTAATTTCAGGGTTTAGCGTTAGAAATGGGAAAAATTGGATGTTACTGTAGGCTCCAATGTAGCCTGGCGTCACTCCCCATCTCTCTCTCCCTGTTTCCTGTCTGTCTCAATTTACACTCAATCAATAAAGACAAAAAGCCCTGAAAATAATAAAATTAGGGCACTACCAAACGGAGTGTGTGTGTGTGTGTGTGTGTGTGTGTGTGTGTGTGTGTGTGTGTGTGTGTGTGTGTGTGTGTGTGTGTGTGTGTGTGTGTGCGCGCGCGTGCACGCGTAGGTGGGTGCGTGCGTGCATGTGTGTACGCGTGTGCGCACGTGCGTGTTGTAGTTAAATGACACTGCCGCTGTTAACTGCTTGCCGCCACAATGAAAGGGAAACTCAGGGGAGATTACCCAGGGTGCAGTTTGTCATTTATCCATCCCTTTTTATTCTGCCGGCGTGTCCTGCTTCGCCCTCCGCTGATCCCCACTGGATGAAGCAGTCCATTACCGCCTGTCCGCCTGACACCGGCCCTAATGAGCTAGACGGAGCCCTGCTGTCAATCAACTCACTCCATCAAAAAACTCATTCTCCCAGTTTGTCTCCAATCCTCATGCCTTCCTAAAGCCCTTGAGTCCCCCCCCCCCCCATTCTTTGCTTCTCTCTGAAGCTGTGTGCCATGATGACTGACATGTCCGAGCAGACATCAGGCTCTTTTTGAGGGGCGCTATAGTCCCTCCTAATGTCCAGCTTTGAGGGTTTGTGTAAACACAGACAGTCCTAACACTTAAATGCCATTGGCCAGTTTTACGTCATTGTCCCAACACAAACATTAAATGCCATTGACAATAAATGGCCATTTTTGAGTGTTACATAAACACAAATGTCAAATGTCTGCTAAATTTTGTCCCCACCCGTCTCAAGTTTTGCTATTGACGGTGAACGGAGAAATTACGTCAGATGACGTCAGAGAAATTATGTAAATTAAACATCAAAACATTAAACGCCATTGACATTGAAGGGAAAATATGTACGTCATGTAAACGATCAGCTAACCAATCACAGGCAACAGGCATTCTGATACAATATGAGTACTGTAACGAAGACTCTGACTAGGACGTTGGGCTATATGACATATGACATGTCTAGTCTAGACAATCCCTATATTTGGGCCCGAGCCGACCTAGTGCTGATATCAGATAGATATGGTAGAACCATATATGGATAGACCTAACTGGCTTAGTCATCGTGACAAGCCTGGTCGGAGAATATATAGAGGGTCGGCTTCAGGGAGAAGGCAGAAGTCAAAGCATCCTGGTTTAAGTTCTAACCGGACACCACTGCGGGGGTCCTAAGCTAAGTAATCAGCAATACAGCCTTGAGCTCTTTTATAAGTACATTTACTTTTAGTACTTTAAGTAGCCTACATTTTGATGCCGATACTTTTGTATTTTACTTGAGTACATTGTGAATACGGGACTTCTAATTGTAACAGAGTACATCTATAATCAGTGGTGTGCACAGATAGACACTAGGGGGTGCTAGAGCACCAGCTGCCCTTGCCCTCTGGACAGCAATGTGCCCTTTTTGTACAGTATGTGGTGACATTGATCAATTCTTGATAAAAAAAAACCTTCTAATATATTATTTAAGCCCCAAAATCTATAAATCTCACACTGGCCTTGTGCACCGGCCGGTTCCATGCGCTGCACAACGTGCCCTTTTTTCACATGAGCACCTGCCCCTCTAAATGTCTGTGCACGCCACTGCCCATAATGCTTTGGTGCACTGCTCCTTCTTGTGGATAGGGGGAGGGCTGTCTTACTGAGACAACATGTAGTCCAGGAAGGAAGTGAGACCAGTGTCGATGACATCAGAGACACTGGTCTCACTACTAAAATCTAAAATATCTAAAACCACATATTACACACATAAAGACCCCCAGGAAAGTGTTCTAAATCTTCTAAACATCATTAACATATTTGCAAAAAGGGTGAAGTGTCCCTTTAAGCAAACTATCGAGACCTGATGGAATTCAAATTATGATATGCTGGATTCCATACTGCAACAGCAAGATGAGGTCTCCGCATTACTGTTGGCCAGCAACCAATGACAGAATTGCACAGATCAATGTAAATATATTGAAAACAGTGGTTGACTTCCTCAAGCATTTCAAGGATGCCACCAATGAGCTTGAGGGAAACAATCGCACAAATGCATGGCTTGCCCTGCCATCAGTGCCATGGTCCATCAAACTCATTGATCACGCCTGCAAGAACTGGTGGGCCTCAACATACTGTATACACCAAATAAATCTCTCCACGTGCTGTTTAGGATGGCAACGTTCCCGATGCCTAAACTGTGACTGCTACGGATGTTGGACCCTGATGCAAGAGATGACATCGTCAAATGTATGTAATATGAATTATGTAGACTAGACAGACTGCAGTATAGATGTACATCATGTATTACACATGTATAGGCCTATGTTAATTTATTGATGTATTTGTTAACGTGGTGCCCTATTTATTTATGTTTATGTATGTACAGCCAGGCCTAGTTTTAATCATAATCATTCTCCAAAGGTGCAAAGGAATACAGAGTATATGCCACCACCATGCAGCGAAAAAGCAACCGGACAGATTTGCTGATTTGGAAGACGACCCAGTCTTGTCCGAGAACAAAACTGTGGACCCGACTCGCGAACAACCCAGACCTGCAGATAATTTTGTTCTTCTGTGGTGGAGGTTCAAAGGATCTGTGGCAGTTCACCCTGCCACTAACAGCACATAACACTCCACTACACCATGACACAATAGCCAGGTAGCTTGTTCATTAGTTTGGTGGGTGCACACACTAAACCGGTATTAACATTGTTCCTGTGCTGTTTTCCATAAATGTATTGTTATTTTTCTTTATTTACCATTGTATGTATCAAGGGTATGACTTTTGTTTCGTGTTTCACCACAGTGTATTCCCTGACTTCTGGGCAGTGGTAGGCTGCCTTATATGGGGCCTGACTCGAAGTGGGAGATCATGATTGGTCCATGAGTGGACCATACCATCTGTGGGTTTTGTGTATAAAGAGTAAGAGTTATTATGTGAACACTCTTTTGAGTAAAATGGTTAATGGAATGCAAGGTGTTTATACCATTATGGGATAATTATATATTGTCTTTGGACATATGGGCTAAACTGGATTGTAAGTTTTCAAGCAGGGTTGGTTTGGTCTAGTGGGAGGGGCCTGGCCTTTATAAGCAGGAAACCTGCCACTGCCCAGAGGTCATTGTAGGGCTCTACCTGGACCTGAGAGGACCTGTAGCCAACCTGGCCAGTTTAGTGTTGTACAGCACATTTGTTTGACGGGAAACCACCTCCTTGTTTTTGCTCTGGACACAATAAGGTGAATAAAAACAATTGATTGCATCAAATGACGCTGCCTTGACATTTTCACTATTTTGAGTGTTCCAGCTAAGTGGAAAATGTTTGAGTATTTTTGATACTTGAGTAACTTTTTTAGTATTTTTGAGTACTTTTTTGAGTATTTTTTGTGTATTTTTGAGTACCTTGGGTATTTTTGACAATTTTTTTTAGGACTAATTCAAGTGCCTGTGGCACATTCTACCCTCACTCAGCACAGAGTGTGACAGGATCTCTTCCCAGCACTCTCAAAATTGGCACGATTTATCCTTTGCAGCCCCCGGTCCAGTGCGCCCTCGGAGAGGGCTTTTAGTGTCGGTGGACACATTCTGGAGGAAAGACTAACAGGTCTGGGTCATCAGCGATATTCTGTTCCTCCACAGCAATATGATGAGGTAGACTAGCCGCAATTTGCAACTCTAGATTTTTTTATAATGGGATGAATCTAGAGTTGCAATACCCTCCATTGACTCCCCACTCATCATTTTGCGTTTGCGATCTGCTTGTCTTAAACGACGTTAAACTCACCAACATTGCAGCTGTAGTCCAAGCTTGAATTATTCTCTTTCAATCTGCAAAGCTTGTTTTTCATAAAAATCCCCCGTAGACATGTTATGAGCTACTTTCTGTCAAGAAGAAGAAATGTTGGAGTTTGGAAGCGCTCGTTTGTATTAAGGGGTCGCGCTGCTGCCTCCTGCATTATGTGCAAATGCGAAACAGATGCATGCAGGGACGTTCAGTGACTTACGACGAGCGCTTCCAAACTCCAGCACTTAGAAAAAGAATCACTTGCACAGAATGTATTGACAGAAAGTAGCTCATAACATGTCTACGGGGGATTTTTATGAAAAACAGGCTTTGCAGATTGAAAGAGAATAATTCAAGCTTGGACTACAGCTGCAATGTTGGTGAGTTTAACGTCGTTTAAGACAAGCAGATCGGAAACGCAAAATGATGAGTGGGGAGTCAACGGAGGGTATTGCAACTCTAGATTCATCCCATTATAAAAAAATCTAGAGTTGCAAATTGCGGCTAGAGGTAGACTAGATTATCCTATTATTGTTTAGCTGTGGTTTGTCACTTTGTAGGCTACTTTGTAGGCTACTTACTGTATTACAGTTTACACTCGTTTACTATTTTATATAGTTTATTCCATGTTCTTGTTGTTCATATTTGCACTAATAGTCTGTTTTTGAACATTGACTATACGTTTGGCTGTGTAGGCTATATTTTATTTAGGCATATCCTAATTAACAAACTACCTTGTGCGTGCATGGCACAGTTACAGTAACTTTAAAGCTGCTGAGAGTGGTGTGTGTATAGTGCAGGCTGCAGCGGTGGATAGGCCTACTGTGATTTGATTGAGATAGGCCTATATTTTGTGTTAAAGTTAAGCCTATTTGTAGGCTATTTTGGCTGCTGCACTGTCTTTTTTGGCTACTGTGATTTGTTTTATATTGTTTTAAAGTTCGGCCTTATAGGTCTATTTGTATTTTGGCTGCTGCGCTGGTGCGCATGTTGTTAGGCTATAATAAAAAGGCCAACGTTATGTCATGCGTTTGTGTTGCCACTACTGGTCGTGCTTTACTTTTTATAAACACAGTGCAGAGAAGTAGGACGTTCCCGAAAGGTAGGCTATAGCCTATGTTAAATGTGAATAATAGCTAATAATATTTAGGCTAATAACTAGGGGTGTCCCGATAAGGTTTTTTTGCTCCTGATCCGATTCCGATCATTAAGATTTTGAGTATCTGCCGAGACCGATTTTTCCCGATCCGATATTTATATTTTTATGGAACACTTATGCCATAATACAACAGTACAATATCCAAAATCACAGACTATAATATCCAGTCTAATATCATGATATGGATATGATGTTGATACAAGGAATGTCCAGATTTCAATCAGTCGGAACCATGTAGAACTACTCATTTGTAGAGTTGCCCTAAAACAATTAAGTGAGTAGCTACTTCTTCCCATCAATGTGTGCATCATGTGTGTGCATGTGGCAGCTTCCTTCATTAGCATTCAGAGGGAGGGCTCAAGGAGGAATACATTACCCAAGCGAGCCGTGATAGACTCTAAAGCCTCTATTCATACATTATGAATTATTCAAGGGTCTGTAAACTAAACTCACAAAGTCAATGATAAGCGCGATCCACTCGCCATGGCGCTCATCATCTACACTTCATTAGGCCGGCATGTGTGTTCAGGGCTGGACTAAAATAACAGCACGGTGAGAGTGCGAGCAGAGGGAGATCTGCTCCGAATGAATGCAGAACAGAGAGAGCGGGTTGGAGGAGAGAGCGAGAGAGAGAGAGAGAGCGAGAGAGCATGGGCTTAAAGGATTCAGACAAACTAGTCCGTATGGGACTGCAACCACAACTACTGGACCATGCACAAAATAATCGCTAATAAACAACTCAAGAGTTGTGGTGAAATGGTGTTTTTGCTTGTTATATTTTGATGTTTCAATCTGAAACGTTGTCTCAACCAATCAGAAGGCTATGGGAACGCTGGAATCTCACTCACTGCAGCTGGGCAGCAGCAGCAAGCCCCCAGAACCGAGAAAGAGAACTGAAGCACACCGGACATGCTGGCCATTCAGGCACTGCAACTGGGGCCAGACACATGAAACGAGCGGAAATTGTTTTGTCCCATTGGACAAAGCTTGACAAGTTTGTGTGCAGAGTTTGCGTGTGGAGTTGCGCTCTTGGTGACACTACTGCACATGTCAGACGATGTTGTTGTTGTTGTTGTTGTATTTCTTTGTTTTGTTGAAGTCTGTGATTTGGTACAGTATGTCCATATCAAGAGCACCGATACGCTCTAGTGAGGATATATATTTTTCATTTCACCACGTCATTAAGTTAAGGTAGCCTATTGGCTACCACGTTGTGGTACCAACTGGCATTGCATTCTGACTGTTACAAACCCACTGAGGAGGACAATGCGGATCAAACAGAATTACGGTTTCTTAAATTTGTAGTAGGATATAGTAGGATGCTAGGCAGATTTGTTGCCGATCGCTCCAAGGGAACTTTATCAATGTGTTCAATTCATAAACTTTACTCTGTAGAACACAATGCAACCTTTTGTTGATTAGCAATAGCTTTAGCTATCGCTAACGGGTAACAACACACAATGGTTTGCAACGGTCATTTGTCAAGTATTTCCAAACAAGCCTTTACAGCCTGATTTTCCGCGTTCTGTGAATTTGTTTTGTTGCCACATCAAAGTGACAAAACAAATTCACAGAATACGCAAACTTATTTCCACGCAAATTGCTGCGAGCATTCTCTTTTCGTGCACATGCTACTAGACCTGGATTGTGGCAAGCTTTATTTTTCACGCTACACTTCCTGTGCCCCTCATGAGTAGACCTGGATCAGACTTGTCGCTGATCCAGGTGACAATGCCTGCGTCACTTGCTCCCCATCTGAAAGGACCTGTGTGTCAGAGCGAGTCAGGAGGGGGGCTGCACATACGCACTGCAGGGCAGAGCTGTGTGTGTAATCTTGTGTTGTGTGTGTATTTGTTTTTGGCTTTTCTGCCTTGATAGTATCAAGTGAAGATGGACAGGAAAGAGGGAGAGAGAGAAGGGGAGAGACATGCAGCAAAGGTCGTCATGAACGGGACTCGAACACGCTGCCAGGCCAAAGCCTATATGTGGCATGCACCTAGACCACTTGGCCAGCGGGCACCCCAGGAGTTCTCAGTTTTGAACAAAATGCCTCAAATCACGAACACAGTGTGCGGTTGCTGTGAAAGTTTGCACTGCCACTAGGTTGAGGAAGAAATCTCACTTAAAATGTTCAAATCAGCCTCGTGGTGCAATTACAGGCCCATCTGTGTTTTTAGCTATACTGTAACTGCACTGATCTGTGTAAAACGTATGCACACTCCGTAGGGGCCAAGGAAAAACCTTTGCCCTGCATTTTTCACATCTGCCTTTTATAGCACAACCAGGAGACAGACATGTAAAACTTTTTTTTTAATATTACGCCTTCATATGTTATCCAGATTCCACGCAAATGGGTACACATAAGACTGACCGCTAAGACAGACATTTTCAGGAGTGGAGTGGTTCAAAATGCTACAAATCATGAATGTATATCGTCTGATTGCGGATAAACTTTGCATGGACATTTGCACTATATTGCGGAACAAATTCCCACCTTTTAACATTGCACTATAGTGCCACCAGGAGGATGAGTTTTGAACTTTTTAATAGTACATCACGCAAATCGGTAAACATTATCTCTATAGTCAAGTGAGCAAGACAGATCCGTCAGATTTTTCATATGTCATCCTGACTGGCAAATTCCAAACATCACTGGCACATTTTCTGTTTCCTAAAGACTGAACAAACAAAATAGGGATCAGAACATAGCTATTAAACAGCTCAATTCACCGTTTGCAGTCCACAAATAGTTGCCTCTCTTGCCTTCAGTTATTGTAGGCCTACTGAGTGTATTCACAATATTTTCCCTATACAAGTCTAAAAAGTAGTAATTTGGAGAAATTGGCACAAGATTCCCCCCCTCAATCCTAAAATCACTGTTCTTCTTGGGTTCAGCAAGTTTATTCCAAGAGGTAGCTGTTCTCTCTGAGAAACTGAGAAGTTTACTCCACAATTAAGCAGTGGTGGATGTGCTCTCTCTCTCTCTCTCTCTCTCTCTCTCTCTCTCTCTCTCTCTCTCTCTCTCTCTCTCTCTCTCTCTCTCTGAAAGAGCTTTTTCCTTTCTGTTTTTAGATGGTCACTCACAGCCTGGAAATGGAACATGATGATTGCCGTTTCAACTCAATGCTCTCTTATGGCACCAAGTCAATGCACTACCGAAAACAATAAATCAATAAAAATAAAAAAACGTAAAATAAAATGTGGGAGTTACAGCACAATAACTTTGAAAGCCTTAAAGGACAACTTCACCCATTTTCAACCTACCTTCTTATAATTGGTCCTCATTAATTCCCATTATAATATGGTACAATATATATATATTAGGGCCGGGACTTTAACGTGTTAATTGAGATTAATTAACTACAGAAAAATTTTCGCGGTAAAAAAATGTACGCATTTTAATCGCACTCTTTTTTTTCACCGCGGAACGTTGTCACTGGACGAGTTTCAGACGGACCGGCGCACGACCCAGTGGAATGTCCGTGTCCTCTTCAGACAATAGAGGGTATGCGCATGACATCATCATCATCAAACCAGGAAGTTATGCAGGAACGCCTACTGAGTGGCAAAAAACTACTTTCTGGCCTTGACAGCCCATACATTCAAACAGAAAAGTCCTATCTGATTGCATTAAACAACGTTAAACAATGTTAAACTCACTTTGCATGTTGCTTTGCCACTCGATGTGCCATTCACTTTAAGCATGCGCATATCCTCTATAACACCACCAGACAGTTCACCAGACGGGGGGAAGCCACTGAGATCACTTTGCTTGTCCCCGTGGATTGGAAATAGGATTTAAAAGGCTATCTGATGATAGCGTGGATTACAGCACAGTTGTGTGCAATTATTCAATAAAGAATTCGCATATCACCGCACCTCGTCAAGCCTCCAGTATCGGCTCGATGCGAAACATGTTGCACCGAGCCTAGCCTGGTAGCTAGCGTCAACAGTAGCTCTGGTCTATAGCGTAGTTAGGACTCAGGAGGAGTTCTATGGTACTTCATTTGATCCTTTCCCCTCACACCCGCGAACGTGCAGGCTGTGCAGCCCCTCGTTTTTAGCACAAAAAAGATGTTGAAAGCCTCCTTTCCTCCTTCTAACATTATGGATCAGAGCTCACGTTATTCCAACTCGGTAGCATTTCAAGGACCCATCCAGATTACATGGTTTCTAACTAAACGGTTATGGCCAACTAAAATGTAAAATCTGTTATGGCTGTTACTGTATGTCCACGGAAGAAACAGAGGTGTTTTCTTATGGTCATGTCACATATTTGCTGCACCAAGCCTCGTGCCATGTCATGCCACCATATATGGACGTCAGTCCATCACGCCTTGTGACACGCTCCATATATGGCTGTCTCCATAAATGAAGATCACGACAGTGACCTCATCAAACCCTGGATAGCCATACATGGAGAAGACTGGATCATCACCTAGATCTGCATATATGGAGCCGGCCAGCAAATCTACATGACCTCAAGCCCTTAGATCTCCATATATGGAGCTGACCTAGCTGTTCTGACATCCCATATGTTGATCCTCCCCACCCGTCCTTCCTCTTCGATGTCTCCCTTTTGACTGATACCTGTCCATTCAAACTCTAGACGGGCCCGCCCCAAAGTTATTAGTGCAGCCGCGCCCGGCAGCCGGCGAAAACTAGAGTTCTCAACAGGCCCGGAAATTAAGGCCCAGCCCTACCCATGGGCCCACATCAAACCCTGTACACTCAAGACACTGCCCCCGCTGCCACCCTTAGATCTCCATATATGGAGCTGACCTGTTCCGACATTCCATAATGTTGATCTGATCTCATCAAACCCTATACACTCAAGACATACTCCATATATGGACAGACCACATCAAACCCTGTACACTCAATACACTGCCCTCGCTGCCACCCTTAGATCTCCGTATATGGATCTGACTGCTGACCTGTTCTGACATTACACATGTTGATCTGACCTAATCAAACCCTGTACACTCAATAGACCCTCCATATATGGCCAGTACGTAATTCATTCCATATATATGGTTAATCTGCCCCCCCATGCCAAAGCACCAGCACTGTGTGTGTGTGTGTGTGTGTGTGTGTGTGTGTGTGTGTGTGTGTGTGTGTGTGTGTGTGTGTGTGTGTGTGTGTGTGTGTGTGTGTGTGTGTGTGTGTGTGTGTGTGTGTGTGTGTGTGTGTGTGTGCGCGCGCGTGTGTGTGCGTGCTAATAAATGCAACTTGATAGCTTTTTATTTCTCCATCTCCACACTCCAGAAAGGCTTTTACAACAAGGCCAAGGTCAACGCGTTGGACACTAATAAATGGAACTATTTCTGTTCCCCCACTCACCACTCTCTCTTAAAGTTCCTTAGGCGCACATGAATAAATAAATAAATGAATGAATGAATGCCTCATGGACATACTTGATTAAACCCATTCATTTTGGACACGGCGACATGAAATTTCCATTCAAATTGTTTTAATGCTAATGCGTTGCAGTGTGTCTGTGGCTGGGGGAATGGAAAGAGAGTTTGATAGTGATTACTCTGTCATGGTCTTAAACACTTATGATATTACCCAAATAATGGATTCTCATCAGCAAACAATTTAATTTATTGTGGGTTTGAGCGAATGAGAACCTTGGGTGTTATTGAGGAGGTTTGCATGTGTCCATGGTCCAGCCCTGACTGTGTTAAAGCCTGATGGCGACGTCTCAATGCTGTCTCTGACTTTGACAATTAACTGATTGGTAAGTCCCGCTACACACAGTACATCAATACACTAAATCCATTTAACCCATTAACACCGCCGGAAAACATCTGTGCCATTTTAGAACTTACCTGTACTGTATACAGGAAACACTCTTGGGATTTAGAACAGTGGTTTACAACAGTGGTTCTCATAATTTAAAAAAATATGAATTTTGTATTTTTGTGGGGCATTAGCCCCTCCTATATACAGCTTTTGTCCCCACAAAATGTCCACAACACAAACATTAAATGCCATTGACAATGAAGGGAAAATTTACGTCATCTTGTCCCCACACGTCTCACATTTGCCATCGACAATGAAAGGATAAATTGGGTCTAATGTCCGCCAAATATGACGTAAACTTGTGGCAACAGGCATTTGATTGGATGATGCATGATGATGTACAGTATGATGATAAGAGCGCCCCTTACTATCAGTAGGTGTGTGTGTGTGTGTGTGTGTGTGTGTGTGTGTGTGTGTGTGTGTGTGTGTGTGTGTGTGTGTGTGTGTGTGTGTGTGTGTGTGTGTGTGTGTGTGTGTGTGTGTGTGTGTGTGTGTGTGTGTGTGTGTGTGTGTGTGTGTGTGTGTGTGTGTGTGTGTGTGACCAGGCTCTGTTGGTTCCGTTCATATACCTTCTACCTCCAAGCTGAAAAGAACTCCTCAATAGGATTCAGGAAAGGAGAATATGGTGGAAGGTATAGAACGGAAAAATGTGGGTGGTCCTGGAACCACTCAAGCACTTGAGCAGCCCGGTTGAAACTCATTTGTCTCAGATAACAATGTAGTCGATTCACTGTGGGTCATCTATGTGGTTAGGTGTTACCAACAAATTGCTCACCAGACCTGAATGTTTAGAGGTTTGAATAGTTGTGTATTGTAGGTTGATGCTTTGAGATTTGATGTGATAAGTGTGTGCAACAACTGAACATTGTGTGTAGTGTTTGGACAACAAGGTGATGTGTAATTGACATCAGAGTGTAAAGAAAGAGAACACAGTGGTTCTAAAGGGGCCCCCAGTCCGTGCGACGTGCGAGGATTCAAGGGGGACCCCAGCAACATTAGTTTATATAGCATCAAAACATTACCCACTTTAACCCCTTTAATACATGAATCTTGTATGTGGGTTCCTGGCACAAGATATACATACACATACATATTAATAATACAATACAATACAATACAATAATGCAATAATACAATTAAAAGCAAAAGCAAACAAGACTTAACCCTAGTACACTAAACATATGTTTTGTTACACCATCACTAAACACGGGTATATTTTACCCAATATAGAATATTCCATAAAAAATATTTCTCATCAAAATATATTGCAGTACAGTAATAATTTTTCATGGGGGCACTATCATGGGGGGGGGGGGGGGGGGGGTCGGTGAATATTATTGCATATATTTTTTATATATTACGTGCATATTATTTTTTAAATATTCCTAAAAAAAAGAGAAATTAAGTTGGGAACTTCTCCTTTGGTCCACCCATTCCTAAGACTTGTGACTGGACCAATCTGTCCAGTGAAGAAAATAAAATAATAAAAAAATATCCATTGTGGGTGTATTGGATTTTTCTGGATCACACTAACACCTGCCTGTAGGAAAAATCATGGATGTGGTCAGGGAAACAAACCTACCTTCTATGATGTCACTGAGCATCATGAAGATACTGAAAGACCCACCCACCTCAGACATCAGCAACATTATGAAAATTGCAAAAATATAATCGTCCGGGTGAAAATCACCCATGTTTAGTGTTCTAATGTCCGAAGGATTAATGGATTTGAAGTCCTGACCGTATCTCTATTATTCAACAACCATCAGCGAGAGAGAGAGAGAGATAGAGAGAGAGAGAGAGAGAGCGAGAGAGAGAGAGAGAGGGAGAGAGAGAGAGAGAGAGAGAGAGAGAGAGAGAGAGAGAGAGAGAGAGGTTTGGTGAGCGCACAACAGCTGTGAGATCAATTTGCGACACACCAGGATGTCTCCTGTCATTTGAAATGACCTTTAGAATGAATGTCCTGACACAGGAACACAGAGAGGTACATGCCTGACAACACCACGTACAGACAAACACCATTCAGTGGGCCTTCTCCGTGAGCAGCAACATTCTGAGGGCATAGTATTCATTTAAACCCGAGAGTTGCATGCACAGTTGCAGACAGTTGCACACCACTTAGTTTGCACTGACCCTTTTGTGATGCAGAGATCTGACAGTACTGACAGTCACCAGTAGATGGCAGTGTAGTTCACTCCTGCTGAAACATCACACATGCCTGATAAGCATGCATTGCAGTTGCTGGAGCACAACACACTGATCATAACGTGTCACTATGTCATCAACAACAACAGCAATCTCAAACATCCCATAAGTCCCATTTAATGAGGTGACATTATGGCAACCTTTTCCATGTAGAAGTGTTAATATGGAGTAAATAATAACCTGCAAGATGCAATGTTGCACTATTAGCCATTTAGCAGGAGAGATGTCAATTCCTGTGTTAAGATGTGATCAAAGGCAAACTAGCCTACATCGCATTGATTCACTGATTCTAGCCACTGTGTATGAAAATCAGAGGCGAACCTTTCATAGGTGGTGGTTATGTCAACCCATGGGCTCCTCGCTAAGGGCCCCCCCCGACGGCCAGGCGTCGCTTCCTCCTCCCGTCAGTGACGTGGCCTCCTCAGTCACTGACTGGAGGAGGAAGTGAAGCCCGGCCGTCGGGAGCCCCCTCAAATCTATCAATGTGTGTAAAACATAACACCACACCACCAGCCTGGACATAAGGAATGTACACAAGACGTTGGGGCAAAATTTCAGATTTACCCTGCTCTGTAACAAACAACAACAACATAAGTGTGTTCTTACATCTTCCATTTCAGCACTTGTGAGTAATTGCTGTTATGAAAGTTTTCTTTCACATTCTGCACTGCAGCACATGGGATGCTGCTGATGAAAGAGCTTTTAGGTCAATATTTGGCCAAAGTAGGCTAACGTATAGAACCATCATGTAGGTTCATCAGTAGGCTAACGTATAGAACCATCATGTAGGTTCATCAGTAGGCTAACGTATAGAACCATCATGTAGGTTCATCAGTAGGCTAACGTATAGAACCATCATGTAGGTTCATCAGTAGGCTAACGTATAGAACCATCATGTAGGTTCATCAGTAGGCTAACGTATAGAACCATCATGTAGGTTCATCAGTAGGCTAACGTATAGAACCATCATGTAGGTTCATCAGTAGGCTAACGTATAGAACCATCATGTAGGTTCATCAGTAGGCTAACGTATAGAACCATCATGTAGGTTCATCAGTAGGCTAACGTATAGAACCATCATGTAGGTTCATCAGTAGGCTAACGTATAGAACCATCATGTAGGTTCATCAGTAGGCTAACGTATAGAACCATCATGCCAAATGGTCCAAATTACCAGACAAATAACCGCACACGCACGCACATGCACGCATGCCTGCGGGGCCCCTTTCATCAGAATGATAAAGCCTATAGTTTTGCCACTGATGAAAATACAACAATTCTCCTCTGTTTATTAGTCTTTTTTCTTTTTTACTTCATATGCATGCATATAATAAATTATGCACCACATTGAGGACCTGTTTGAAAGAAAGTCAGCCTGGTAAAAATGCAATCATTCAGTGATGTGCAGCCACACACACACACAACCGATAAAACAGAGACACAGAACTCATGCGTAAATCCCAATATAGGATTGGGCTACAAAATAAAACAAATACATAAAATAAATACATTTGTAGTGTGTGTGTGTGTGTGTGTGTGTGTGTGTGTGTGTGTGTGTGTGTGTGTGTGTGTGTGTGTGTGTGTGTGTGTGTGTGTGTGTGTGTGCGTGTGCGTATTTGCGTGTGTGCGTATTTGCGTGTTTTAGCGCATTAGCTGACAATATGTGTTATGAAGTCTGCATGCATGAATGTACAATATGTGACTGCTGGTGAAAAACACATTGCAAGGAAAAGTGTCCAGCACTGACATAGCCACTTCCGCTCTGTGAATCAATCAGAACGCTCTCTGGTTCTCTCACGGAAGAAAAACGGGGGAAAAAAATAATACAAAATAATAATAAAATAATAATAATAATAACCAGTAAGGCGCCTGAGGGCGAGAAGTGACCTCGCCCTAAAGGGCTGGGTAACAGCAGACTGCTGGGCGAGCGCTGACGCTTTGGAATGGGGGATCAGATCAACATATCTGCCATGGGTGACAGCAGACTGCTGGGCGAGCGCTGGTGCTTTGGCATGAGGGGTAAGATATACATTTTCGGGCCTGTTGAGAACTCTAGTTTTCGCCGGCTGCCGGGCGCGGCTGCACTAATAACTTTGGGGCAGGCCCGTCTAGAGTTTGAATGGACAGGTATCAGTAAAAAGGGAGACATCGAAGAGGAAGGATGGATAGGGAAGGATCAACATAGGCCTATGGAATGTCAGAACAGGTCAGCAGTTGCTAGCCAATATTGATGAC
>NC_136806.1:29281995-29334495 GCF_951216825.1 Electrona antarctica | reverse complement strand
AAACTATCAAATAAATTGCTGTCCAAATGAACACTGATAGAGGAGCTTTGTCTTGTGAGCAAATCAACACCAAGGTCGTCATTAGACTGTTGTCACGCAACGATATGATTGGACAGTCATCTGCACTCGTACAGACTGTATATTATCTCACGATGCACATTTACCATCATATACAAATAGGTGCAGCACAGAGCTATTGCTTTGCTGTAAAGGGTGCATGCAGTCTTCACATCAAATGAACAGCAGCAGTGCATTTTAGACAGATAATATGCACTCACTAGTCTCGCTGTAACATCACTTCACATGATGATCTTTTTCCTTCTTTCATGAAATATTATACCGTTCGCTGGAGATCTGTCATTTTCATCTGTGTGACATTTCCGACTGAGATAAGATAAGCTGAAAGCGGGAGTCCTCGTGGCAGATGTGAGTGGGCAGCCTTGATGGATGCAGACATTTCATAGAGAGACGTCACTGAAATGTATGTACAGCAAACTAAATGATGAATAAAAATGTGTTCTATCTATATACCGGTATTGATTTATATATTCCTCACCTCATTTCTATATTCCTCCTCATTTATATATTCCTCGCCCCTGATTAATGTGAAAGATAGATCTTCTATTTATATTAACAATATTGTAACCCTTTCCGGCAGAAATAGCAGTCAAAGTTTCAAAGGACGCCTTGTTCATTATTAATACTATCTCGAATAGAGTTGCAACATTTTCAATGAACCAACCAATTGACACAGAAAAGAGTCTCTTGGAGGCACCTCTGGGTTTGAACCCCAAACACTGCAGAACATTGCAACTTTCTACAATCTTCAGCAGCAGCCAATGTGATGTGAGCTCTTTTCAAATGCTCACGTCGTGAGGGGAAATGGCATCCTTGTTGCTTTACAGCTGAAATGCTGAAATATGTGGTGGTATTTCTGTTGAATGGCAGCTCCCACAATGGACCAAGAGCAGCACAAACATATCATATTGTGCACCAGGTTCCATCGTGGAAGTGAAAATGACTGTTGTACTCGAGCTTTTTGTGAGGGACGCAGGGGTTCCTGACCACTTTGGTCATAACATTAACATTGTATGCAGAGAAGAGGAAATGCCATTATGGTGCATAGCCTCTTCTCTGCCTCCATGTCACATGCATGCACGCAGACGCGCGCACACACACATACAAACGCACACACATACAAACACACGCACGCACGCACGCACGCACACATAGAAGCCAAGGCAGATCCCAGCACAGGAATCCCCTTATGACGGGGTTCATGATTTATTTATCAGCCGGCCGTAGGGTAATACTCACAGGGTAAAAATGGTCGGGTGTTGATACATCTGGTGGCTGAAAACGAACATAATTTAAATAACATGCCCTTGTTTCAGAAGCCTCGCCCCTCAAAACAACGTGAAGAAGCGGAATACGGCCAAGAAAGTATGGAAAACCAATAAGAAAGAGAACATTTTCCGACTTGGAAAGTTACCCCATCTAATCATATCAGTGTCCATACACTCTACAGGTATTTGCATACTGACCGGGAACAGACACGCATAGCTGGCACATAGCCTACAACACAAATATGACCACAGTTACACCAGTGCAAGTCCAACAACTGTCATAGGAAGTCCAAACAATGTGGTCAGGATAGATAGTCACTGATGCGTGATTACAAGCCCACAAGCCATGGGAATGTCTGACATCATACAATGTAGAGCACTGGTTCACAAACTGGGGGTTGGGACCCCAGGTGGCCTGAAAAGGTTGAGAACCGCACACCCCACTGTGCCATGCTGTGCATATTTTGGCAGATTGTAATCTGGGCACACTGTGGAACCTCCTCTCTGGTCTCTTGCAGTGTTTGCCAGTGGTGTTATAAGGTATTCTGTGCGGGAATAATCTTTGTCAGTTACAGCGTGAATTGCACCAAAATGCTTGTCATGACTGGAATACAGTTTTGAATATTAATTTGGTACAGACTGCCGCACGCTGTATGTTTATTTTTGTTTCTTGATGCACCTTGTCTTTCCTTCTGCCTTGTTTCTACTGTATAGCCTACTACAGTACTTTGTATGTGTTTTTATCCTTACATGTATGACTGTTGTAACCTTAACTGCTGTGCCGCCATCTCTGGGCGAATGATTTCCCCCTGTGGGATAATAAAGGTATCTATCTACGTGTCCGCTAACTATTTTGGAAAATGAAAACCATCCCCCATTTACAGTATGTGAGTGTGTCAAGGTCTGAAGGACTGATTCAGCATAGATGGTTTTTAATTTCTCTATTTTGAATGCTTGAAATGATCACCCTTTAAACCTGTAATTTCAACTGCTGTTTCAAGTTAGGGTTATTATGTTAGATACAGTTGCTGCTGAAGATGTGTCACATATGGCCATATGAAGCATTAAACAGTGCTGTAGTGCCCCATATGTGTTCAATTATGTTTGACTATTCTCGCGGCAGAGCCCTGAATAGTGCTTGTGGCAAGTTTGGTGCGGAAAGGACCCCTGGGTCCCACACAAGGCCCTTGGTGTCACTGTTCCCATGGCAGACCCCTGAACCGTGTATGTGCCAAGTTTAGTGCAGATCAGAGAAACGATGCTTGCGAGTTCGGAGAAGTCCAACCACCACCCACCCACCGTCCACTCATTAAGCAATTTTAATATAGGATGAGGCCAGGGGCTGCTCCACTTGACAGTGTGGCTACAGCTCCTAAAAACAATGGGTAGGCTATGTTTCTTGACCCTTTCAGTCCCCAAGACACTTTCAGTGTGTCAGGGCCAATAAGGTCACTGTTGGGGTTAGGATCTGCCAATCCTTCCAAAATCCTTCCTCAGCATTTATACCAGCCTGAGTTGCCGCGGGGTGAACACATTCTTTGACCTCAACAGCTTTCTTGATTCAATCGCAGTATATTGTATCATTAAAATATTTAGTCTGCTGCTGCTGTGTTGATTCAAAGGTAGCATATAGTAGTCTCTATCTGTGTTCTCCTGATGTAGTTGTGAGTCTTTAGTCTGTTTTCCTGATGTAACACACACCACGTCCGCAGCACTTACAGGGATACAAACAAAACAAACTTGCTCTGAGTGGCAGCGAATGGATTGAAATGAACGCCAATGGTGGCTGTTTAAATGCTACTGGAGGGAAATATTTGTCCTTAATATTTATCTGCTGATGGATGGGAGGGAAGCTGGCTCCAGCTCAAACAACAGCACAGCTAGCGGGAGACAACAGAGAGGATACAGGACTACCTGTGTGTGTGTGTGTGTGTGTGTGTGTGTGTGTGTGTGTGTGTGTGTGTGTGTGTGTGTGTGTGTGTGTGTGTGTGTGTGTGTGTGTGTGTGTGTGTGTGTGTGTGTGTGTGTGTGTGTGTGTGTGTAGGATACGTGGAGTCCACCCAACAGGCTGGCAGAGGTTTCCCCTCAAGCTTGCTCCACTGTTTGCCAAGTATGGATCGTGCTAAAGGTCTCCATTAGCATACAGGCTCCCAGAGCCCTGGCCTCAGCACCCTCTCTGCATGTTAACTCACTATTTGACTTCTCTGATTGAGGAAGTGTCTGACAGACTATACTGTTATTTGCACTGTGGAGCTACTGTTGGGGTCTCCGGGGATTAAATGAAGTACAACTTCTGACTTCTCCTTCAGTTAGTGCTGGTAGCACATCACCTCCTGTAGTCTCGCTACCCAGACTGTTGCCTCCCACAATGTTCAAAAATGATCCGGGGCAAAGCGGATGTGATGCCTCCTCCCCATTTCCGTTTTGTCAATTACAGTTGTGCAAATTTGTCCCACTGTAAATCACATCATTGAAGCATAATGTACGTAGCTTGCTGCGGAATGGAAATTCAAAAATATGTTTTAAAGATATTTCCGTTATTTCCGCACTCACAACCCATGGGCCCCCAAATAATTGGCAAAGCACAATCACCGCACCTGCAAATTGTGGCGCCCAAATCAAGAAAAAAATGAATAGCTGGGGGCGGGGCAGTCCGTCCTGTAGTTTATATACAATTTACAATTTACAATTTAGGCATTTAGCAGACGCTCTTAATCCAGAGCGACTTACAATAGGCAAGAACAAAAAGCATGGGAATACATCACATATGAAAAAAAAAAAAAAAAAAAAAATGCATTTATCGCGAAACATGCGTAAGCTAAGACCGTGACTAGAACATATCTATATAATGACACTATACATATAAACTATAACTAGAACATATCTATATAATGACGCTATACATATAAACTACACATATATGCTATACTATGCTGTACATATATACTATGAAGTGCTATGACTACATACAATGCACTTATTGTGCTGTCTACATGACATGCTATAAGTCTGTCTCAAATGCTATATAAGTCTAAGAAGTGCTGTCTAAGGGGGTAGGGTAAGTGCTATGGGCCATGATGGAGTCTGAAAAGGTGGGTTTTCAGACTACGGCGGAAGATCGGGAGTGATGCTGCAGTTCTGATTGCAACGGGAAGTGCATTCCACAGTTTTGGGGCCAGAAGGGAGAAGAGTTTGGGACGTGTGGAGCGTTGTCCCGGCGTTTTTAGTGAGGGTACTTCCAGCTTCCCTGCGTTGGCTGATCTGAGTGCGCGGGAGGGTTTGTAGGGTTCAATCATGCTGGCAAGATATGGGGGAGCCATACCTTTGGTATATATAACTCTATGCCTCAACCCCCTTCTTACACTCTCTCTTCCTCCTCCTAGGCCTCTTCCTCCTCCTCATGGGCCATCCCTCCCAGAGAGGATCCTCTCCTACAGACTGGAGGACGCATATTAAGGGTTGCCACGTAAACTGTTTTGGTAACCCTGGCAACCAGGTTTAATCGACGACTCAGCCATTGCATTTATAGATTTAGTCTCCCAATGTGCAGTGCAGCACTTTCTGCTCTCTCTCTCTCTCTCTCTCTCTCTCACCTTGCAGTTCAACTTAAGCGTGAAACCTATAGCTGGCTGTGTTTAAGATTACAGACATGTAATCCCCCCCCCCCCCCCCCCCCTCACTCACTCCAGCACCACTGTATCAGTCTTCCACACGCCACGCTCCGGGCACTCCCAACTCAGCCATGACTTATAGCCACAGCCTTCCGGGGGCCGTGAGGTTAGTTTTAATTAACCCTGGGAGGATTGAAGAAGTCTGGACTTCCTGTCTTGAAGGCCGCTTAAGTTTGTTCCCCCAGGGGTCATGTTGGCGGGAGCCCCTTCGGATGGCGTCTGGAGGAACTTAACTGGGCCTCACCTCCGGCCAGCTCTACAGTGACGAGCCGAGCTTCATGTTCACCTGAAATACTGAGGCTCAGGTTCAAATACTGTGCTGCCTGCTTGTGACAGTGACAGTCACCTGTCACTTCATAATGCCGGTTTATATTTCCATTTATTCCATTTTAAGGACCACATCAATACCTGGTTGACAGTGATCTTCTTATGTAAATAAAAAAGCAGCTCAACAATGGCTTCCATCTGCCACTTGGTTATGATTGTGTTATTATTTGGTGGGTTTAAATGTCTATGTTTATTTGCTGTGAAGATGTGATGATTGATTGACGGGTCTGGTAATTTGTCTAAGGCGTAGGCGTTGGTTTGTCAGCCCGAGAGACAAACCAAACGAGATAGCAAACCGTCAGGAAGTCTGCGGGGGACCTGGTCCAGTTTGATCCTTTTGTATCTTGTTATAAAGCTATTATGTGGAAGATAGCAAAGTCCACATTAACTGTTGTACTCACCACTCAAAGGGAAGCGGCTCGAGACATTCTTCTGACTGGTGAGATAGTTTATATTTAGTTTTATATCCCGCAAGGATCTTCGTTTGTTTTCTCCGCTGGAGTAAATCCAGCGCAGCAATAGTTCATGGAGCCACGGAAATTCCCTCCACCTCCCCGGCCTCCTCCCTGTGGAATTTAGTTCTGTAATGGGTGATTCTGTGATTATAATGTGATTTATGGATCGTACTAGGATATTTATCATATGTTGTGTATGGCATGTAATTTAATATTTATATGATCATGTAATGTCTTTATCTTATGCTCTGCTCTGGGGGCAGATTATGTGTATGTTATTGCACAGGTAATCTGTATATGAGCACAGCCACACCACCAAACTAAATGCAATATATTTCAATAATAAATGGTGATAATCCTGAAGTGGCTCAATGAACTGAACCACACCACACAGCGCTTCGTTCTCTAACTGTACCAGTACCACACATACAGTAGTTGTCTAGCGTGTGTGTGTGTGTGTGTGTGTGTGTGTGTGTGTGTGTGTGTGTGTGTGTGTGTGTGTGTGTGTGTGTGTGTGTGTGTCAGACTGCCACAACAGTGCTTCGTTGTCTAACTAACGTGTCTACCACACATACAGTAGTTGTCTAACGTGTGTGTGTGTGTGTGTGTGTGTGTGTGTGTGTGTGTGTGTGTGTGTGTGTGTGTGTGTGTGTGTGTGTGTGTGTGTGTGTATCACGCTGAGCTCACACAACAGCGCCAAATTAGCTAGCGGTGCTGAGCCTTCTCGTGGCACCCCTAATTTTACAGTACCACACACTTCTCAATAATTCGTAATTTATTCTAATTGTTGTTATTGCAATTTATGAGCTGCGTTTGCTTCCTGCGTCCGCACGTCTTACTTGTTATTTATGCTTTGAAGTAGATAAAGGTTCTAAACCTGTGCGTGGCATGAAAATGCTAATGGTGGTGCTATGGTATTATTTTAAATATATTAACATATTATGCCAATATATTGAACAGCAGAATATAGCTATGCTGCATATTTATGTCATATTCAGGTTCATGTATGTGCATATATGTGGATATATAGGACATATATGTCTCTATATAGCTTATGCAATTTATATTTCCATGTGGGGGGTGCGTTAGCTAGATCTGGAGGTAACAGAAGGTTTGGGAACCGCTGCTCTATATTGTCTGAATCAACTTTGTTTGTGTTTGTTGACGTTCTAAAAGAGTGACTTTGAGAGATGTTTCAGCGTAAAATGTAAGTCAATGAGGAGCATACTGTATTTTGAATTATCAATTTCTAATCACTGGAGCAATTTTTGGGGATTTCTTGTCCACATTTGGAGTTACCTCATGGCAAGGTAACTACACAACCCAAACCTCTACAAAAGTGGTCTTACCCTTTAAACTTTCTTAACTCATTTATTGCGGCAAGCTGTTAGCATAAATCCCAGTTCCAGGTGCCACCATACGCGTTCACTTTAAGAGTGGAGTTTGCGCCGCCCCCCACTCGAGTATCATTGGCACAAGCACAGACTGTTTAGAAGCATTTACATGGGGGGAGTGTCGCGGTACAAAGGCACAAATTAAATCCGAAATTTGGATGGCAGAAGATCCACCAAGGACAGCTCTCCTGGATTCTGATTTATGGACGTTTGAAAATCCTCCTTTGAACTGCTTTACACAGTGATTATATTTTCAATCCCATAGCTGGAGACAGGAATTAGACAGGAATGGGTATGCGTATGTATACATTGGGGTCCGTATATATACGGACATGGGAAAGAAAGAATTAATGTGTCCGGCCTCACCACTCAATTCAGAGTTATACAGCCTCTCTCTCTCGTTGGAACTGTTTGAAGAACTTCCTCACACTCAGCCAGCCTTCTCAAACGGAGTAGCAGCAGCAGTGGTAGTCTACTATAAGAGCAGAAGCTTTTTAATCACTCTGTGAGAGAAGTGAAAATTGTTTTGACCCCACTTTGTCTATGCCAGAGCCTTCTCTCAATCCAATTCCTCTGGCTTTCCCAGGGAGCTACGGGAAAAAAAATAACTTCATTAATCAAAGACGTTTACTTTCTAGTTTCTAAACAGTGTTTGTCAGCATAAAGAATCCACGGCGTGCCACCAAGCCGCCCCCTATTAAAGGGCCGTGCGGATGCGTAGGATGAAGAGGCTTATTTGGAAGAAACGCACCAAAGTCCCTGTGGGTGGGGAATGGGGAGGGGGTGACGGCAGTGGCTAAGGCTCCACTGGTGGTGCTGCTGAGGGTATATTTATGCTCCCCCAAACCCTGTTCCCCACGTCTTTATGGGACGCCTTTTAACAACAGGCTTGACAGTGTATTACAATAAATCCCCAACGTGGAGAAGGGAGGAAGGGAAGACGGGGGAAGAAAAATGCAGGCATCAGCATTCCTGTTTGGGCCACAGTGTGATGGATTTGGCTGCCCATCCCCTGTTGGCTCTGCCAGAGAGAAATCATCAGGACAGACAGGCTACGGCTGACAGCTCGTCCCTGGAGTGCCCCGCTGTCCAGGACCGAAGCTATTGCAAAGATTCCTTCAAGACTTTTTATTGTTGCATCCAATTATACAAGTATAAGAGAGTAAAAGTATTGGGTTACAGCATTGACATTGCAGTAGGCATACGTGTGCGTGTGTGTGCGTGTGTGTGTGTCCTGGACATGACGTTAAACATCTCCATTGTAACTACCATCGTCAATGTAGGTGCAGTGGATGCATTTGCAACTTCTGTGGACTATGTAGCTTGCTGTGGCACTACTTGTGGCACTGCTCACCGGTGGAATCTACCAACAGCCGACACTACCTGATGTCCCCTCCCAGCTACCGGGAAGAGAGGCAATAGACCCGGCGGCCTTCCAGCGGTATATGTTTGTTTGCTGTCGGAGTAGCAGTGGGTGGACATCCAGGCCCATGAGAACTACAGAGAGCACTTTAACACCAAGCACTGAAGCAGCAGTGAAGAACATAAGCACTAAGAACTTTGTTTCCTCTGGTGATACAGCCTAGGACATATTTACGCCATGGACTGGTTGTTGGAGGGTTTTGACTTGGGATGTCTAAAGACGAGGCAGAAAGCTGGCAAAGTATACTGCCCTCTCCTCGGCACTAACTACTAATGTTGGTGCTCCCCAGGGGTGTGTGAGCTCAGCTGTACTTTTCACCCTTTATACTGACAGCTGTCGTATTGAGGAATGTCTGTGTAACCCGTCAGGCTTGAAAACAGCCAGTCTGAATTAAAATAGTTAATGGGATGAATGAATATGTTTGTTTCAGTTGATTTAAAAGTGTTAAAAACGATCTAAAATGCTTTTGAAATAACACACATTTAAGTTATATAAATATAACTAAAATGTTGATCTACAAGTCTGTTTAAAATGTAAAACAAGCTATATGAAAAGGGAAAAACGTTGCAAAAATAACAACATATTTCAGCAAAGGGTTAAAATTACCTGGCTCTGTGATCGCCTCCCTAAGTGGCCAATCAGTGAGCCTGTAAGAGTTTATGTCCAGCCTACCAGTGATTCTACTTCCTGTCAGTATTTAAGCAGGGAAACTTCCTTTACCTGTTCAATTGAACACATGGTGGTTCTTCATATGCTGTGGTAAACAAATCTTTTGCAATCCGCTTGGTAAGACTAAGAAATAATCTTCCAAACCAAATCATCCACATTCTTAATGTTGTTACGACAACTCCTGATCTGTACTGTATATTGTCATTTTGAACTTTGTAGGGCAGTGTGAGACCGAGTGTTGCAAATCACTGACCAGCCAGGTGATATTGCAGTCTGAGCCGATTCATACATTGATCAGCGGTGAGTGAGACAATGCATAACAGCAGATGGTTATCTTAAATGGTTTAGCCACAAGTTGGCAGAATTCATTTTGTGATATGTTGCATTTGAAACACTGATTTTATTTTGTTTGTTACTGAAGGAATATATTATTTCTGTACATGAGTATTTTGGGTTGTAGTAATTGAATGTACATTTTTAGTGGATCTCTCACCTGTTGCTAGCCAGGGAGAGATACTAAGCACGTTTGAGCCATAAAATACCTCCAAGTTACCGCACAAAACACCCTGTAACTTAAGCTATTGAATGTGCATGAGGTAAATTGCATAACCTCATTGCATTTGTGATGATTAAAGGAGCATTTCATGTATTTTTATTTTTGTGAATAATTGAATAATTGAAACATTGTAAAAGAAAATAAGCGCAAACACATTGAAAAACAATGTGTTTGACTGTACATGATTACAAGAAATTAGAACATGATTAAGCTAATTAATGCAAGTTAAAGTGTTAGTTTATGCTAATTCATGGGAATTTAAAACCATGGTTTACACAGTGTGTGTGATTAACACATGATATTGGATCTTGTCTGATCTACTATAGGTCAGGTTTTTTTTAAAGATTGGGTGATTCAGATGCCATCTTCATCCCCTGGAGTGTCTCACGTGGAGAAGAGGACAGTGCATCCCTTCCCATTCACTGAGGATCCCAGGTGCATGTGAGACTCCACAGTCTCCAAAACAAACGATCCAACATCAACGATTCCCCAGATAGATTGCCAGTGCATACTGGGTGGTGAGCTAACAGATCTGAATCTGGACACAATTCATTGTTGTCTGTGTCATTATTGATATGCATCACTGGCTCTTAAAAACACTAGAGTTCTTCTGATACTAGTCCAGGTATTGACATACACATTACACACTATTGATCACTACTACCTGTATTCTCTATTACTAGTTCGTAACTAGGGTTACATCTGTCTGAATGTCACACTGACATACCAGACCAATACATTCTAAAATACTCAGATGATACAGTTTTGATTTCTCTCCTAGATAGATCCAGTGATCCTGGACTGCATCAACACAGAGTAAATAAGGTGGTTGAATGGAGTGATAACAATGCTCTCATCATTAACACAAAAAAGACAGATTGTTTTTGGTGCACCACTAGAGACACAGGCCTCGGTTACATGCACAAAATGTATTCAGAACATTCCGAACAGAGAATCATACCCAACTGTTTACATGGAACCTGAATACAAGTATTCCTATTGCTCAATTGTTTACATGACCAAAGCATTCATTCGGAATATAACTTTGGACTATAGAGATGGCCAACCCATAACCGTTATCCGTTAAGAAATGAATAACTGACAAACACTAACAGCTATTCACTGATAACATAAAATAAAAATATATTTTGAAGCGCAGAGTCTCTGCAACCACACGCAACCTCCACCCAAAACAACCCAGAACTAAAAAACACAGCATGAAGCGGGTGAGAGAAGTGGTGTTTGGGAAAGTTTTTCCCAAGAGATTAAAGAATTGATTGATTCAGTGTGTAAGAAAACAAAGCAAAGAATCTACTTCCTTTGCTGTCTAAGATCCTTCGGTGCTAGTAGACGAATTCTTATTTTCTTCTTCACTTCTGTTATAGTACTGTAGTACCACCTGGTATGGATGTTTGTCTGCAGCCCTAAAGTCACAACTGCTGCAACAACTGAACATTAATTTTGTTCAAAGATTGTTGGACAACCACTTCAGAAACGTTATACATCCATGTATAACAGCATCCTAAGGTTAGCAATCACCTTTAATACTAACCATGTGTTGTATGGAGAATATAGGTTGCTACCTTCAAAGGAGATATGGTGTACCAGCATATAATAAGGTCAGACTAAAGAGGTCCTTTGTCCACCAGTCGACTTTGAGGCTTAATCAGGAGTTGTAGGTGGACATCTAGGCGGTGGACATTGCTCTTGTATTTATGTATATGTAATATTGTTTTGTTCTTTGTGCTATGTCAAATGTGTGTGTGTGTGTATGTGTTCTGCATACTTGGCTGCTGGGTCGCAAGACAATTTTCAGTGTGAACTGACAATAAAGTACTATATCATACTGCTGTCTCTGCTGCCATGTATGGTGTGTGTTGTATCATGATGCATTTATAGATAACTAGAGCGGTGCCCGTTGGGCACTGGCCTATATGGAACGATGCAAGTTGGAAATACATGCCCCACCCAGATATGTCTGTGTCCCTTTTATGCCCATACAGTAGTTCTTTGTCAGACATGCCCAAATATGGAGTCTATGCAGATGTCAGAATCAGTGAATCCTCGCTAGGAGTCTGGCCGCGCCAGGCGACCTGTCCAGAGCCCGGGCAGAGGCCTTTTTGGGGCGGTTCTGGACAACCGTGGGCGCAGACCTCCTGTGGTGGGTTGGAACGCGTGTGTCAAATTCGAAGTCGGTGGGGCGAACGGTTCTCGTCTTACGTAGATTACAGACGTACGTACAGATGTATGTATAAGACTTGGTGCATTTATAGATATTCCTTCCTTTATAGATATAGATAAAGATAGATGTACATTACAATGTATATGATGATACAATATAAAAAAGATGCTAATACAAAAATCAAGAAAAACAATCGAATTAAAAGGTGTGTCCAAACATTTGACTGGTACCATGCAGTACCAACCCACAGCTTTCTGTGACAGTTAAGATGGTCATTAATTTGATACAGAGTCATGTGGGCCTACATTGTCTCTTGTCTGTGGTAGATGAGAGGAGTATGACTGCCATGTTGTTCCAAACCAGGGCGCATCGCTCGAGAGCAAATATGGCAGTAATGAAAGCCAAAATGACAGCAATTGCAGCGGCCGCTAGACCCCCGTAGCCTGGGAGGCAGGGTGTGTGTGTGTGTTGGGGGGGTTCACACACCAGTGCTGCGGCCTCTATACCGTGTCACACACTGTGAAATCACTTCATCCCTTTGGTTTTTACCCGGGGGAGCGCAGGCAGCTCAGTGGGGGATTGCGGTTATGCCTTTGAAAGCTGAGGGCTGTGATTTAGTGCTGAACTTCAAAAAGGTCTTCCCGGCCACCGCCGGTAATAAGGCGGATATGAGAGCGCATCGGAGTCAGAATATGGGGGGGACACAAAGGCCAACGTATGGCTGCTGCATGGCCCCCTCACTGCTCCATGGTATTTGAGACCGTTGGGTTTGCTGTGAAATACTGTAGGCGTCTTATTACAGGTGCAGCTCCCTAGGGAGTGACACCAGCTACTCTCATACTTCCACTGACTGACTGAAACGAACTTATGTTTTATTTATATATTTATTTTTTTGACTGCTGTCTACAAAGGTCATTCTTAACGGCCACTTTCCTGATTTTCGAGCGCCGACTTTATAATATACGTAGGTCTCTTTGTCGCTTCCAAACAAATCAACAAACCCACTGATGCACCTTGCCTTTTAGTTGTACGCAGGCCAAATAAACAGATTCTCCATAAGTATGAATGTCATTTTTGCTTTGCATTTACTTCCAATAAAATGCATTTACAACATCTTCAAGCGTGGCTTTATTCTCTGATTGTGGCTCTGCTCTCATAATGCTGGTAAAAACCATTTGTCCACCAAGGTGCTTACCGTTTCCCAATCACCCAGGCCTACTTGTGCTCTCTTAATCAATTTGGCCTGGGGAGGCATGCCCTTGGTGTCTAAACAATAATTAAATTAACTCAATGATCTATCAAATTAATACCAAATAATGCATTGGTGATTTACATGTTTGTCGTGTTAGAAAAAAGAAAATAAATACAAAAACTGATAAAAAAATAAATAAAAATATAGCTGCAAGCAGCGATAAAGCGGGACCAAGATAGAAGAAGAACAATGCGCAATAAGAACAACATGCACAAATGAGACTGACGAGCTGAGTTGTCGGTACCGGGATTTGAACTCACAACCTTGTGGACCGAAGGCGGGAGCTCTACTGACTGACCTACACTGAGACAATCAGTGACTATATTGTAAACAGTAAAACCATTCAGTGATTTGGTAACAAGAAGGTGTGTCCTCATTTTGGGCATGTCTTTATCCATTACTACAGTGTGTTTTCACGCACAGTTAAAGTGTGCGTGTGTGTGTGTGCGTGCGTGCGTGCGTGCGTGCGTGCCTGCCTGCCTGCCTGCCTGCCTGCCTGCCTGCCTGCGTGCGTGCGTGCGTGCGTGCGTAGAAACTTCTCTTTGTGTGTGTGTGTGTGTGTGTGTGTGCGCGTGCGTGCGTGCGTGCGTGCGTGCGTGCGTGCGTGCGTACAAACTTCTCTTTGTGTGTGTGTGTGTGTGTGTGTGTGCGTGCGTGCGTGCGTGCGTGCGTGCGTGCGTGCGTGCGTGCGTGCGTGCGTGCGTGCGTGCGTGCGTGCGTGGCTGCGTGGCTGCATGCGTGTGTGTGTGTGTTAGGCAGACAATCGTTCATAACCATGGATTTGGATTGAAGATCATCTCTTTAGTTTTTGTGGTGTTTAACATAAGGTGGCTATTATCACACCAGTCTTTAAAGTTATTGATCTCACTGATATAGCCCACAGGGCGTTCAACAATATGTACAAATAAGACTGACAAGCTGAGTTGTCAGTTGCTGGATTTGAACACACAACCTTGCAGTCCAAGGGCAAGAGCTCGACTGACTGAGCTACATGGAGACAATCAGTTACTCCATTGTTAACAGGAAAATCATTCAGTGTTTGTTCAGCATAAGTACTCAAACTTTAGTGTGTGTGTGTGTGTGTGTGTGTGTGTGTGTGCGTGCGCGCGCAATTTTCATTGGCTCATAAAAACTTAATTTTTTCACTTAACAAAAATGTGCTACGATTATTTGTCCGTATAGGTCCAAAGTTCACGTGTAGAAGTTTTCGTGCATTTTGAGCAAAGATTCTGGGAGGAGTTACATTTGAACTGTTTTTCATATAATTCAAAATGGCGGGTGATCTAAAGGTCAGAGGTCAAAAGTCAGAACACGAAAGTTGTTCGGCATGAGGAGACACATATGTGTATCAAAGTGTCATTGCCAACGGTGGGGGGTGGGGGGGGGGGGGGGGGGGGGGGGGGGGGGGGGCGGGCGGGGGTGTTTGTGTGTTTATGTATGATTATGTATATGATTAATGATACTTAGTAATGATGGAAAGGGGGTGGGAGCAATAAGCTTTGCTTCTTCTCACTCCTTTTGAATTTGCTTTTTTATTATTTTGTACTTATTCTGTCGTTTCTGTTTATATTGTTTTAAATTGCTTATTCAAATAAAGATTTCAATCAATCAATCAATCAATCAATCAAACGGTTCATGAGATATGCACGTTCAAAGTTTGCAAGTTTGCAAGTTTTGCATCAATTGAGTGCTATAGCGCCACCATTTGGCCAATCGTGATGGGCTTCGCATAGTCACCGTTTGGCATGGTCCTCTATCATGTTGACAAGTTTTGCGAAAACCGACTGCACGGTTCAGTCAGAACAGCTATTTTTGTTGGAAGGAGAAGGAGAAGAAGTACTGATCATATAATTCAAAATGGCGGGTGATCTAAAGGTCAGAGGTCAAAAGAACACGAAAGTTGCTCAGCATGAGGAGACGCATATGGGTATCAAAGTTTCATTGCCAACGGTCAAACGGTTCATGAGCTATGCACGTTCAAAGTTAGCATTTTCAATTGAGCGCTATAGCGCCACCATTTGGCCAATCGTCTTGGGCTTCGCATATTCACCGTTTGGCATGGCCCTCTACCAGATTACCGCGTTTCGCGAAAACCGACTGCACCATTCGGTCAGAACAGCTATTTTTGGCGGAAGAAGAAGGAGAAGGAGAAGAAGAAGAAGAAGAAAAATAAACACAAAAACAATAAGTGACCAAAGTCACTGCGTGACTTCTTGGTCCCTAATAAGTGACCAAAGTCACTGCGTGACTTCTTGGTCCCTAATAATAACTATACAACCATCATGAAAATAATACTAGGCCTACCGTAATTATATACAAACAAAACAGTGAGGATGGCTTCTGCACTCCCCCCTAATATGAACACAATTACAAAATACATTTCAAAAGAAGCCATGAACACAAAAAACATTGTTCAAACAATGGTATGTGGTATGTGTGTTGTATTTAAGCTTGACTTGAAAGAAAGATAAAGATGGAGAAAAGAAGACGGTCTGGTGAAGGCTTGATGTAGCCCCCAAGCCACCACAGAAAGCGGTGTTTGTCCCTTCCCTCTGGCACACCATCCTCCTCGTTCTCCTTCTGCTCCCTCTTCTCCAGGGCAGAGTGCCTTTTGTTCTTTTTCGTTTGGTTCCTATGTCAGCTTATTTTCTTCTCTAGAGGCAGTTCTTACTGGTCACCTTGTTCATGGCCGGATGTACCTGTAGTTTCCTTTATGGTGCCATTTGTCTTTCCACCACTGGCTTTCTGTAATGGGTAAGAAGTCGGGACGCCTTTCTCCACTGAGTGGCTTTCTCACCTCTCTACTCAGCCACTTCGTGACGGCTGATTCAGCCAAACTGCTGATCATGGCATCCTTCTTGCAGTCATCTCCCTCAGACATCTCATCTCCAGCTTCAGATGTGACGCCAAGTCCAAGAGCGTCAGATGTGACGCCAAGAGCTGAGGAGCCACCCGTCTCACCGTCCTCCCCGTCCTCTCCTGCAGGGTCGGTCGGCTGTTCCTGTCCGATCTCTTTCTGCTGCAGAATGTTCTCCAGAGCCTGATGGATCTTCTGCCCGGAGACACTCGCCGCCTCCTCCCTGCCCTGGTGTCTTTCCTTCCACCACAACATCTGTGGCCAAACTGCTTTTCAGATCTTCCATCTCCTCTTGTGACACCCACTTCTGTGGGCCATTTTCAATGTCCTTCTGACTGAGCTCAAGAAGTTCATCAATGTCCCACCAGTGATCCATTCTCAAAGCTAATCCCCTTTCTTCAGATTGTAGCTTACGACAAGTTCAAGTGCAGATCCCACCATGAAAGTTGACGAAAGTCCTCCTGCTGCATGTCTTTGTCTAACATTCATTTGCAATTTCCCTTTTTACCACACAATAAAGTGCAGTGCATACATACACTTCAAAAGAAGCGCAGCCTGTTGATAGTTCAGTGTCCGGTTCAGGTGTAATATTGCAAATGCCCAAAATAATAAAGGCAGTGGAAAAACAACGAGCGTGTCACTAATAAAAGTCTAGCAGTGACAAACATAAATAATAAAACAATGGACGGCAGTGCAGCAATTGCCAGCAAACGTATAACCAATAAAAGGTAGCAGTGACAAACACGAAAAATAAAATAACTCCCAATAGTTATTGCCATTATCCTGTACAGCCTTTTAAATCCGATGTTTGTTAGCTACATACCAGCTGTGCTGTTGCTGTCTTTGTGCTGCGCGTCCAATTGTTATTCAGTTAAGTTTGTCTTCTTGTCATTGAATTCCTTGCAGACTCCAATCGTCGATACTTAGGCCTTTTTCCAATTATTTTTCTTTGCGAGTCACCAGAATGTCCAGTTCCTGGCTTGAGTCCTCTTGTTCAAATGGATAAGGTTTTTACTTTGAAGTGCCTCTTTGTCGCTTTGTCGCTCTTGCCCTATGGGCCTCATGGCTCAGTAAGGCTTACTACTAACTTAAGGGTACATCTCAATCAATTAGGCCTGGGGACTTGGGGAGGCAATTGCCCTTGGTGTCTAAACAATAATTCAATTAACCTAATGATCTATCAAATTAATACCAAATAATGCCAAATAATAACTACAACCATCATGAAAATAATACTAATTATATACAAACAAAATAGTGAGGATGGCTTCTACAGACCATTATGTGTTGACAATATGGTACTGTATACATAAATATTTTATTTGAGGATTGGGACTATTAATTGATTCAGCATGAACACTAAAGCATTCTAAATACATGCAAGCTTTGATCCTTGTAAGTCAGCCTGGGAGCTGACGTGAGAATGCCCAAAGTCACGGTGTAAAAAAGAAAAGAAAAAAAAAGATGAATCCCACACAAAACGTTGAAATGGAAAATGGAAAATCTCGGTATGCTCAAAATAGGAGCGTAAATTGCTTGATGAATCAGGCCCATTGTGAGATTGTGGAATAAATGCATGATTCATGACTTTCGATATTTTGTTCTTCAGTTACTATTGTATTTAGACATAATTGAATGTTAAATATTAAAAAAAAAAAAAAGTATACATATATAGTATACATATGTAGAATAAAATGGTAATAAAGGGAGGCTATACTGCTGTGGTCTACTGCAGTGGTTCCAAAGTGGGGTCCGGGGACCCCCAGGGGTCCTTGAGGGAGTTCCAGGGGGTACCCAGCTAAATGATAGTTATAGGAACCAAAAATGGACCCTTATGGGTCTGTAACTCAGAGAGTGTATACAAATGGAACCAAATGGACCCGTCCATTTGTACACTCTGAGTTAAATTAACATTGATTTTACAATATAAATATGGCATTTCTATGTCCCAGACATAGAAATGCCATTAAATGGGGGACTGTAGGCTAATTCAAGTCAAACATGGGGCCCTGAAATGAAAAAGGTTGAATATCACTGCTAGAGCCACAGAAATCTTCAAATGGGGGTCCACAGGACATGAAAAGGTTTGGGAACCCCTGAGGTAGGCTACTGCTGTGGTCTACTGTCAGTGTACACAATATTATTGGCGTTGATCAGTCCAGTGTTTTTTGTGAGAGATTAGCTCTGGAGTCTGGACGCACACGTCAGCCATGTCTGATGCCATATTCCAGCCGTGTCTTTGTGGACCAGCAGGACCTCAGTTTGTCGTCTGCCTTTGGGGCAAAGAGTGGCAGTCGATGGAGTTGATGGATTGTTGCCTGACACGTCAGTCAAAGGGGCTGACATGAGGAGGATACCTGCCCTGCCTGAGTCGCAAGCAATTGTGACAAAAGTGTGTGTGTGTGTGTGTGTGTGTGTGTGTGTGTGTGTGTGTGTGTGTGTGTGTGTGTGTGTGTGTGTGTGTGTGTGTGTGTGTGTGTGTGTGTTATTAGGACTTTCAATAGATTTGTTATGATTTTTAAATCAGATTACATCCATTCACGAATATGCCCGTAATATGCCCATTTTATCTATTGGTATGAGAATGGAACGATGGATATAACACGTTTAACATTTGTTCATTAGAGACAAATCCAAATATAGGATGGTGTTATTTGGATGGAAAACTGAACATATATAAATGCATCTGAACATGAAACAACTACACCTTATATCCGACACTGATTTGATGTGAGGCTGCCATTGCCATGTTTCCATTTAACTGCTGTGTGTGCATGTGGCTGACTTCAAATATGAATACAAATAACATTGCAGTGCACATCACTAGCCTTGGACACGGCAGCTGTGTCATTATGCATGTAGCACAACTGGCATCAGTATACTTGTACAGAGAAGCCTTGAGCCAAGAGCGTGAAGAAGTGTCCAAGTAAAGTTTAACAGCCATCTGTCTTTCTGAGATATCTCTTAATCAGCTACAGTTTCTATGTAAAGCCTTTTTGTTTAGTTAAGAAGACTATCAATTGAAAATGCAAGTGGAGTTTAGAATACAAGGGGCCCGATTAAGCAGGTGAAATCTAATTACATATCATATTACAGTTTTTAAGACGTGGAGGCGTGGGCAATGTCATATTACAATTATGGGCCTGGTAAGAAGCGCTTTCGACACCCCGTGGTGTGAGCAAAACGGCCTTGAATTAGTCATGGGAGTGTTTAAGGGAGTTGTGAGGCTTTACCCAATCAACATGTCCGTACTATTCTCTTTACGAGTCAGCTGATGTCCTCATCGGAATGCGCCCTTTTCTGCAAGTGGTATTACATTTCTGCAGACTGGCACCATAGACATGACATGACTTTGTCACATTTGGGTTAATTATTCCTATTGCACTGCATGCTGTCACCTTTATGCCTCAAAAGAACAGATCACAAGCTGTCACAGCCATGATGTGCATAGCTTGTAGGCCTATGTCTCTATTTTGTTAAGTAACTTGCAGTGTTCATTGGAAAGTCATTACAGCGGCGCAGCCATATGCTAAGGGAGGGAGATATACGCACATCATCACTTCATTTGTTTCTGTTCTAAGCATGAAAAACAGCTGTAAAAATCTTTATTCTAGTTCATTTGATTCATAAATGAATAACTAAGCCTTTGACATGGCACCTACCTATACCTTTCAGATCGGAATGGAACTGCGAGTAGATACGCAGCATTGGCTGGCAAATTGGCAATCCATGCGTAATGTTCCCAGAATGGTCTAACCCCTGAACATACAAGTTCGTTTGATATTGTTTAATTCGATAAAAATAGAACCATGTACCATACAGCGAACGAAAGCAAGATTCCTAAGGAATATGGGGATTTTTACATTTTAAAAAACGGTTGAGAAATGAGAGAACCATGAGTGTTTATAATATGAAATATTATAAGAATAATATGAAAGACAAACGGGCTGTGAAGACACTGAAGAGCTCACCATCCCGACAAGGAGGAAATATAGCATATAGTGCATGCACGTATATGCACTGTTGCACACACGCTCTTTAGTTGTTTCTATTGAAAAACACCAGTAAAATAACGTTTATTTTATTGTATTTCATTCGAGTCACGACGAAGGAATGAGTTGAAATGCCATACGTGCGCCATGCGTATTGCTGCGGCCCCAATGTTATGGTCTTCGCTCGTAGCATTTTATTGAAGAAGAATTGAGTCGGGTGTGATACAGCGTATGAAAGCAAACACTCCCAATGATTATGGAGATGTTAAAATTTTAAAAAAGGTTGAGAAATGAGCGATATATGACCCTTTACAATCTCAACGTTTGAACAGAAAGCCAGAAAGCTCGCTGTTGCCATGTCTCATAGAAACAAGTAAATAGGTCTATAAACATACTCCCAAAATAATCGCATATAACAGGGGTCTGCAACCTATTTTAAATGAAGTGCCATGTTTTTATTTTCTAGATAGTGAGTCTGCCATATCAAGATTCCTTTTAATGACACCACATTAAAATTTCCAGCATATTTTGATTGTCCACAAATATAAAGTTCTTCCTTCTTTTTACATATTTTCTTGCACATTGTTATAATGATCATTATAAATATATATCCCCCTGCAGTCAGAGTTCATAGTTTTAATGAATGAATGTGATGCATTGTGAGCTGGTAGATCTGCTATTTTCAAAAGTAATCTTTGAAAAAAGTGACAATTGTGGAATATCTTTGAAAAATGTTATTGAAACATTTAAAAACACAAATCTGTCATGGGGGTCACTGGCTTAGTTGGGCAAATGCATTCATCTGGGGGTCCTTGACATGGGAATGTCGCTGTGTGAGGATCACTGGTTTAAACAACATTAGGAGAAAAGCCCAAATAAGCACTTTAGAAACAAGAAAAGCAACCACAACTACCAATATTTACAAGCAACTTTGCAGAAAAAGAAGCCGCTTATAATAAACAGCAAACAGACATGGCAACACTCCAGCAGCACTCCAGAGCCGTTCAAGTGTAAAATCAAACAGTGCCTTTTGCATTTAAGAGGTGGTCAGACCCAGGTGGAAACGGTATGCGCTGAGGGTTTTTAGGTCAAGGGGCTTAATAGCAATTAGCGCAAAGCGAAAATAATTAACATATGGACACTCCCCCAATGCTAAAATATTCAGGAACGTGGTATTCCATTATGTTCACCACGGCTTCCATAATACGAAAAGGCGCAGAGCGAGGCCAAAATCTGTATTACCGCATGGGTTTTTCGACTCCATCATTTCCACCAAGTTAGAGGGGAAATGATGGACGTGGCCAAGGATAAGGTGAATACGTTGAGAAGTTAACATTAATATTGTGGCACTGGACCAAGCAGGTTGGTTCAGCTGTTACTGAAGTCTCCTGTGGTGCATGTCGGCACCCCACGGCTGCTTAATGAGGCGGAGACGCCTCGTGTCCCACATTAGAATGAAGTGTGCACCTGATTAATTATAAGGTCTTCCAGCAAACATAAACACAGCCTAATAGATGTCAAATGCTGCCATATTGCTCATCTAAGGCATGCTGACCAAGCCGTAAGCACTCCAAAATGCTATTATAGGGCAGTAAAATTAATGCTGACAGGGGATGTCAATTAACATCCAAAATGTTTTGGAAAGGGACGTTCACTCCAATTTGAAAAATATAATTGAAGTCACTTCCATTATAACACCTTGCATGGTTGTTATGATACATACCCTCCCCACCCCAGCTGCCTGTTGAAGCCCTATGGGCCTCATGGCTCGGTAAGGCTTACTACTAACTTAATGGTCCATTTTGAACATCGTATAGGAATCATTAAAGGGAATTACGCTAAGGGATCGCATCGGACTGTTTAGAGGGAATCGCTATAGGGAACCCGAATCGTTAAAATCCTTAAGGACCTCAACTCTATAGCTATGACAGGAGCCTGCATGGGCTGTCATCGACATGGCCATCTTCAGAAGCCTGTGAAAAGGACTTTAGTAAGTACATTAACCAATAATATCCAATATACTGCATAATAACTGGGAAATAATATATTTTGCTGCTGGGATATGATCGAATATGTGCGTCTTTCTTTGGAATTATGCACAATGGAAGACTATTTACATTTTCAATTGAAAGCCTTGTTTAAAGGGATTGTGACATAAAACAAAAGGTTTTTCTAATTTTTATTTTTATTTTTAGGTTTTCTGAGCTAAATTGCACCCAACAACCCTGAACTTTTAACATTCAGTAGATTTGCTGTGGTCTGTGGTTTTCTGGCTCAAACAAGTGCTCTGATTTTCCTGCTGTTTGTGATGTAAGAGCCAGCCCATAACCACACCAAAGGGCACGTTGACCCACGTCGTCCCATGAACTGGTTGAATTCAATGGCCCAAACCACACCAAAGGGTCACTCACCATGCAACTCCTTGCAACCGTTTGGATCCAAGGAGTTGCATGGTGACCCTTTGGTGTGGTTTGGTCATTAGCAGAAACTTTCTTTATTTTTTTCCACATATAAGTCTCTCACACTTCCTCCTGGGAGACGTACCCTTGTAACATATCCTTCCCCTTAAAAGCTGCTTCTACTCCTAAATCGGCCCCAAATCCTTATTAAACAGCCAGCATTGACAGAAGGAAATGAGATGGATATCCTTTCAGCCTTGTGGTTGTGTAAAAAAAATAAATAAAAAAAAACCCATCACGGTGGTCTTAAAAACCCATCTCTGGCTTCCCACATGGGGTTTTCTCCCTCGCTTGGGCTTTCATCTGACAGGGGGCGGCCCGCACGGAGCGATTGACAGGCAATTACTGTATTTAATATCTATTGGCAGGCGAGCCAGAGTCATTGTTTAGGCTTGTGCATGGCGAATCCCGGGCCGGCTCAACTGTGACAGGCCTTATATCCCC
Organism: Electrona antarctica; assembly: GCF_951216825.1. Taxonomy (NCBI): domain Eukaryota; kingdom Metazoa; phylum Chordata; class Actinopteri; order Myctophiformes; family Myctophidae; genus Electrona; species Electrona antarctica. The sequence goes on along the minus strand of NC_136806.1, from coordinate 29,311,468 downwards.
CCCCCCCCCCCCCATTGCCGTGCCAGGAAGCCGGGCGCTATCACATTCCAGATGAAAATGAAGACGCATGAATCTTTCACATCCTGTGTGTGTGTGTGTGTGGGGGGGGGGGGGTGGGGGTTGGTGCGCGCGTGTGGGTGGGTGCGCGTGCGTGCGTACGTGTTTCTTACGGGGATTGAAATCTACAAGTCTTATTTGGAGAGCTGTGTACAAATGATGAAACACTCAGAAGGTGGTGGCACCTGTAAGCCAGCATTGGCCTAATTATCGGCGGTCACAGTGAGCTCTTGTCTCGTAGCTCCATCTTTCAGTCTCTTTCTTGTTTGTGGGTGCCAGCCAGCGCTTTTGGTTTGAAGATGGCAGTGAAAACATGCAGAACACAAATCAGGCGCGCGCGCCAAGGTGCGTGTTCAACAAAGAGTGTGTATGGCGTGTGCGCCAGTGGCCAAATCCAACCACTGATGGAGTTTTAATGTGTGCTGCATAATTAGTTTAAACCAAGTAGAAATGTGCTGTTTTGCCTAAGGTGGCTAGTTAATGTGAACTGAATTATATTTCAGACCAAATTATCCACCACTGCTATCTGATCTAGAGCGGGAAGATTTACATAATGTTCTCTTTTTAAATGTATGTATATTAATGAATAGAGGAGGACCGGAGAGGAAAATGCATTAGCATGCCTTAAATCGCGCACACACACACACACACACACACACACACACACACACACACACACACACACACACACACACACACACACACACACACACACACACACACACACACACACGTGTACTCCCCACTTTTTTTGTTATTTCGTTTTTCTAGGCTATGGAGAGTAATGCATGTAAATATAGGCTGCATGCAGTCTCTCATCAGCTGGCGAGGTCAAAGACAAGCTGACGGGGACAATAATTGAATTCCAAACGTCTCTAATTCAAAGCAGTTTTGCCTCATTTGCCAGAAATAAATATCTAAAATGGGTGACCTAATACAGTTTTTCACAATTGTTAACACACACACAAATAAATAATGTGGCACAACCTTCTTCTTTACACGCTAATGTCAATTACACATCACCTTGTTGTCCAAACACTACACACAATGTTCAGTTGCTGCGCACACACTTATCACGTAAACTCTCAAAGCATCAACCTACAACACAGAGAATTGAATAGTTGTGTGTTGAACACACAACTAGTCAATTCTCTAAACATTCAGGTCTGGTGAGCAATTTGTTGGTAACACGTGACCTGACCACATAGATGACCCGTCCCACATAGATGACTACATTGTCATCTGGGACAATGTGAGCTTCCACCGGGCTGCTCAAGTGCGTGAGTGGTTCCAGGACCACCCACATTTTTCCGTTCTATACCTTCCACCTTATTCTCCCTTCCTAAATCCTATTCAGTTATTTTCAGCTTGGAGGTAGAAGGTATATGAACGGAACCCACAGTGCTGGGTCACACTGCTCCAGGCCATGGAGGAGGCTTGTGGCGATGTGAGTCGCCTGTCATGGCTTTATGCGCAACTCAAGGCGCTTCTTGCTGCTTGGACAGCGAGAACATTGCCTGTGATGTGGATGAGGCCCTCTGGCCAGGCAGGAACCGAGGGCATGATGCCTATAAATTACAGTATTTTTTGGGAAGGGGGGCCTTTTGAGCATGCAGTTTGAGCAGGCCAGTTTTACAGTAATGTAATAAATAAATTAATAAATTATTATTATTATTTTTTTTAATAAAACATTTGTGTGCTGTTTTATGTTTGACTATGAAAAAGTAAGCCTACGGACGGACGGATGGACACACACTCACACGTATGGAGTGCAAAACATACTCTCTCCCCATGCCTTCTGCCTGGTGGAGACAATGAGACCATGGGGGACAACCCTCTATTGTTTGGGCTTCTATTGACCTCAGGTCACTGAGAAAGTGCTATTCTAATGGTTGCTAATTATTTTCTAATTGACAACTCTGAGGCAGTTACAATCCCTGCAGTGAAGCCACGTTTGAGGGAGGAGGGGGGGGGGGATATTTCACACTGCGTTTAAATGGAGAATGAATGACGCATGTCTGGCTCTCCTTCAAGCTGCCTTGTAATTGTTACAGTGATATTTAATAATGACATTCATCAAAATGTGTCTCACCCCTGCTATATGTCTCACTCTTTCTTATTCTTTCCTGGTCAGTATTGTAGCTTAATTTGAACTTCTATTAGACATCTCTCTGGTCAGTATTGTAGCTTTGATCTTCTATTAGTAAACACTGTCTCTCTTCTTGCCAAATTCAACACTGGCTCTGTTGCGTGCCGCAGCTCCCACTGCCTGGAGGGGACCAGGCCACTCGGCATCCTTCGCTGCCCAGAGACCTGGCTCCTTCCCTGGACATCTCTGAGCCAGGTGGCAAACACCTGGGAGAGCAGCTGGCTGTCTGACCGACAAACCACCTCGCCAACCTACCCTTTTAGCAGACAGGGTTTGTTCTGGACCAGACAGCTTGGATTCCCCAGGACTACTGCCTGAGCAGTTGAGCAGGCCGGATTACAGTAATGTAATGTAGATAAAACTAGAAAAAGTGCCCCTCGGGGCACAGGTCTCCACCAGGGCAGGTCAGGTTGTGGCCTCCTGGTGGCGCAATAGGCCAATGTGAAAAGGGTTCCATTTCTTCTTACGCCTTGGATGGCAATTGAATGATTTGAGGCATTTTGTTCCAAAAATGTGTTTTGCAAAAATCCACCTGTTGGTGGCGCTATACCAGGCCAATGTGAAAAGGGTGGGATATATTCCTCAGCCTAGTAGGAAAGTCTGTGAAAGATTTAACGTAAATTGCACGCTGTGTTCATGATTTGAGGCTTTTTGTTCAAAACGGGCCAATCCTGCAAACTTTGCAAGCCAATATTAGGATGGAATATGAAATATCGGACAGATCCGTCTTGAACACATGACATGAGATACTGTGTAACGATTTGCAGGATTTTTGGACAGAATCTGGAGGAGTAATATCCAAAAATGTGTTTTTACAAAAGTCGGTCTCCTGGCCTCCTATAACAGGCCGTTCTGGAAAATTTGGGTCAGAGGTTCATCGTTGGCATCCAGGGAGTATGCGTGCAAAATGAGATGAGACTTGCAGGACACTGCCAAAGACACCAAGAGCTCGTAGCCAGCAAACTGGTGCTGTGGGAACCAACACATGGGCACCGGTCACGAGGACGTCCCATACTAACATATGTGGGTATTCAAGAAAGATGCAGGAGCGCAAAGCACCAACGAGCTGGCCGGATGTATGGAGAACCGGGATGACTGGAACCGACGATGGAAGGCTCGTCTGAGGACGACCTAGAGAGAAATCTGTAATCACGAGTAATTATTATTATTACCAGCTTCCTTTGTCACTTTTCACTGTAATTGTTCTGCCCCCTGTACTATGTTTACTTGTTTTTGTATTGTATGTTTTTGCAGTGGTGTAAAGTAACAAAGTACAATTACTTCGTTACTGTACTTAAAACTCTATCATTGCCGGCCCCATTCACAAGCCTGCCATTGTATATGCCGCCATTGACTTCAATTCATTTCATTATTATTTTTTGAAAATTCTCTGTTGGACCTATATGAACACGGAATATATCAAAAGAACTTTAGAATGTATGGATTCATGGAAAAAATAAACTGAGTTGATAACATGTTTCGTTATGTAGCTATCAAAAGATAAATAAAGCTTGTTCTCCATGTGTACCCTTGTCTGAAAACTACTATTTGCGTGAGACGCAGTTGAAGTTTCAAACAGCTCTAGTCTAGGTTCTACTATAGCTACATATGCATGCCATATATCAAATTGAACCTGAGGTTGTCGAGTGTAATTGTAAAAAAAAATATTTCAAAAATAATAATTGCATTATCATAATAAAAGACTCTACAATGAAGCATGTATGTAAACCTACTGGTGTAGTTTGTGGTCCCACTCCGCCGTTGACTGCTCAGAACTCTGAAATGGCAAATGGTAGAAGATAAAAAAACGTTTTGTCTGGAAGTGGACATTCTACACTGCATTTCGATATACATTATGTTCACATAGCAATAGCAGTACAATGTCTAGGGATGAATGTTTCTCAGAAATCTGTTTCTGAGAGAAACAGATTTCTGAGAAACATGCATCACTAGACATTGTACTGCTATTGCTATGTGAACATAATGTATATCGAAATGCAGTGTAGAATGTCCACTTCCAGACACAAAAGAAATGAATCTTCTACCATTTGCCATTTCAGAGTTCTCAGCAGTCGAACACGGATTGGGACCACAATATACTGCAGTATATTGACATGCATGCTGCATTGTAGAGGCCGATATTGATAATGCCATTTGTATTTTTTATTTTTATTTTTTTTACAATTACACTAGACAACCTCAGGTTTAATTTGATATAGGGCATGGATATGTAGCTATAGTAGAACCTGGACTAGAGGTGTTTGAAACAAACAAACATCAACCAAACAAACATACAAAACCTGTGAGTAGAAGTGAAAAGAAGACATGCATCAGGCCCAACTAGATTTCAACTGGTATTTCACAGATCTTTTATTTTACCAACATCACATCAACTTTTTCTCTCTCTCTCTCTATATATATATATATATATATATATAAATACATATTCATCCATTAGTGCAATAGTAAGTGCAATTTCAAAAGTGCAATTTCAATCATGTCTTGTCTCAGTAAAAAAAAAAAAAAAAAAAAAATCACACTTGTGTGAAGTGAGGGGCGCTCTCATCATCATACATACCATCCCATGCTCAGCCAATCAAATAAGTGCATTGTGTGCCATGGACATAAAGCAGTGTATAGGAGGGCCCTCCAAAATAGAAGATCTACAAGCTGATAATGCACACACACACCAGACCAGAGATCAAGGTTAGTCTCAGTAACAAAATAAAAAAAATCACACTTGTGTGAAGTGAGGGGCACTCTCATCAAACATCACATTGGCTGCTCAGCCAATCAAATAATCAAGAGACATTTGTGTACATGGGAACATGGTATAAACAGTGTGCTAAACAGGGTGCTAAAAACAGGGTACATGGTATAAACAGGGTGCTAAACACAGATCAAGGCTACAGTCTGTGTAAAAAATAAAAATAAATAAAAAAAATCACACTTGTGTGAAGTGAGGGGCGCTCTCATCATACATCATTGGATGCTCAGCCAAATCAAGACATTTGTGTACAAGGGAAGATGGTATAAACAGGGTGCTAAACAGGGTGCTAAAAACGGGGTATATGGTATAAACAGGGTGCTAAACACAGAGATCAAGGTTACCGTCTCAGTAAAAAATAAATAAAAAAAATAATCACACTTGTGTGAAGTGAGGGGGGCGCTCTCATCATACATCATTGGATGCTCAGCCAAATGAGACATTTCTGTGTACATGGGAAGATGGTATAAACAGTGTGCTAAACAGGGTGCTAAAAACGGGGTATATGGTATAAACAGGGTGCTAAACAGGGTGCTAAAAACGGGGTATATGGTATAAACAGGGTGCTAAACAGGGTGCTAAAAACGGGGTATATGGTATAAACAGGGTGCTAAACAGGGTACACTAAACGGTGCGCTTACTCTTTGTGGTACTCAAAAAAACATTCAATGCACAGGGGCTGACAGCTACAGGCCTTACAATAATACCGTGTCTCACGGCGGACATTGCGTTTGACCTTGCACCACCTGCATGGTTTACACGGCCTCTTTTTGCCCCCTACCCCTTCAGGGAACGTACGCAGGTCATGGCCGAGCAGTCGGACGCCCTTCCTGCACTCTGGATCATATCTAGGGGCAGGACCCACCTCGTCCGGATCATATCCAGGGGCAGGACGCACCTCGTCCGACTCCGACCCCTCCTCATCACCACCATCTGCCCCTGCACCGCCGACTGCCCCCTCGGCACCACCGACTGCTCCTTCGGCACCACCGACTGCTCCTTCGGCACCACCGACTGCTCCTTCGGCACCACCGACTGCCCCCTCCTCTGCCTGCTGGTCACCAACACCCCCCGGTGCCCGAGATGCGGTCCACGTCTCGACCACGCTCAGAATGAAGTCCAGCATCGTTGCCGTCTTCTTCCCTCCTTTGGCCTTGTACACGGTCAGAGCGTTTGCGAAGCACAGCTGGAACAAGTACATTGTGAACTTGAAGTTCCACCTGTGGGTCTTCCGGGGAAATGGGTAGTAGCTGATGAGTTGGTCCATCTTATCCACCCCATTCATGTATTTATTATAGTCAACCACACAGGCTGGCTTCTTCACAGTATTGGCAGTGTTGGCAGGGCCCCTCTCCACTACAGTCTGCATGGTGTCCTGGTGAATCGTTGTGACCATTCTCACCAGTTTCTTGTCCCTCCACACAAGGGTCATGACACCATCGCCGTTATGGCGGACAACTCGCTCACCTTTATTCAGGTGTTTCACCTGGTTGATCTTCTTTAGTGCCATGGGTTCACCCCTACACCTTCTCATAGTACCACAGCACTGAGTCCCCAACCCCTGCAGCAGTGTGGTCCTGGACACAGAGTTGTAGAAATTGTCCATGTAGAGATGGCGACCCTGACCTTTCAAGTCCCCCAGGAGGCTAGGTACCGTCACATCCAGGGGAGTGCGTTCGCCACAGTACGGCAGCATAGCATAGGCGTACGCAGTGGCACTCTCACAAAGCACAAAGCTCTTCAGGCCCCACCTAGTTGGCTTAGCCGGGTTGTAAACTTTGAAGGATAAACGGCCCTTCCACGCCATTACACCCTCATCTATGCTGATGTTCTTCCCTGGTGTGTACACCTTCTTGAAGCGGGCCCCGAGGTAGTCTAGGACATGCCTCACCTTGTACAGTTTGTCAGTAACGTCAGCTGTCTCGTTGTCAGTGAAGTGGAGGAACCTCAGCAGCAGCTGGAACCTGTTCCGTGACATGGTGCGGGGGAAATGGGGCGTTTCTACTGGCTGACGCCTTGTCCAGTACATGTCGAGCCTTGGGAGGATCACCACACCCGTGAGAAAAAAGAGGCCCAAGAAGTTCTTCAACTCGTGGATGTCTGTCTCTCGCCACTGCCGCTTTCTGGAGTGTGGAGGAAGCTGGTCCCTGACCTAGATAGATAAATAGATAGATAGATGGGAGATTTATTGGCAGTTAGAAAATTAAAAAAAAAAAAAAAAAAAAAAAATCAATTTGGCAAATATTGGCAGTTATAAAAAAAAAAGAAAAAAAAAAAGAAAAAAAAAAAAAAAAAAGAAAAAAAAATCACACTTGTGTGAAGTGAGGGGCGCTCTCATCATACATCATTGGATGCTCAGCCACAATTTGGAAAAACAACAACGTGGACTATGCACAAAAAAAAGACACACCTTGCTGATGACCTGCTCTGCATATTTGTTGGTCTCATCGACGATGTGCTGGAGCAGCTCATCGGTGAGGAACAGCTGAAAGAAGGCAGCAGGACTGCTGTCCGCACCCAGCCCCTCAGTCTCTGCAGTAGGCCCCTGCTCTCCAGTGAACGGGATATCAATTGGCTCCCACGACCCAGCACCAAACCACCCTGCCTGGCCAAGACTCTCATCCGACTGGTCACCATCTAAATGACAGACATACACAATACAATACATTTTTGTGTATATACATCTGATGCTATGCTCACACGTTGTGTACCCTCTCAGTACAGTAACCATGTGTAAATTGTATAAAACTAATTTCACCCACTTTTTACTGTAACCTCTGATCTGATATAAATTGTATAAACATGTTGTGATTTGCATTATATTCTTACCCATTTCCATGGGAAAGGATTCAGCAGCAGCAGAGCTGATGGGCTGATCACCATCTGTAAATAGACAACCATTTCAATCAATGTAGGCATGATGTAGCCCTTATCCAGTGCCAATGCAAAGAATTAGCCTGCATATGCTGTCATATTATAATCTAATCTAAAATACATACATGTATAGGAGAGTTGAGTGAGTAACATTGCACCCTGAGCTTGTAGATAAACTATTTGTTAGGCCCTGCTGGCTGCTATGCACAGCTTTGTATGTTGGACAAGTGTTTTTATGTTGTACTGGGGAAAATTTCCTATATTCTGTGATGTTTACAGTCTCTGCATTTAGCTCAAACTAAATGTGTTGCAACCTGGTCTGTTGTTGTGAGCTTGTAGATCAACTATTTGTTAGGCCCTGCTGGCTGCTATGCACAGCTTTGTATGTTGGACAGGTGTTTTTATGTTGTACTGGGGAAAATGTCCTATATTCTGTGATGTTTACAGTCTCTCTGCATTTATCTCAAACTAAATGTGTTGCACCCTGGTCTGTTGTTGTGAGCTTGTAGATCAACTATTTGTTAGGCCCTGCTGGCTGCTATGCACAGCTTTGTATGTTGGACAGAATGGTTGTATTTGACTGGCTGAGCATGGAATGTGTGATATGATGTTGTTGGCCCCTCACTTCACACAAGTGTTTATTTTGTACTGGGGAAAATGGCCTATATTCTTTGATGTTTACAGTCTCTCTGCATTTAGCTCAAACTAAATTGTGTTGCACCCTGGTCTGTGTTGTGAGCTTGTAGAACAACTGTTTTTTTTAGGGCCTGGCTTGGGCCCTAAAAAAAACAGTTGTTCTACAAGCTCACAACACAGACCAGGGTGCAACACAATTTAGTTTGAGCTAAATGCAGAGAGACTGTAAACATCAAAGAATATAGGCCATTTTCCCCAGTACAAAATAAACACTTGTGTGAAGTGAGGGGCCAACAACATCATATCACACATTCCATGCTCAGCCAGTCAAATACAACCATTCTGTCCAACATACAAAGCTGTGCATAGCAGCCAGCAGGGCCTAACAAATAGTTGATCTACAAGCTCACAACAACAGACCAGGGTGCAACACATTTAGTTTGAGATAAATGCAGAGAGACTGTAAACATCACAGAATATAGGACATTTTCCCCAGTACAACATAAAAACACCTGTCCAACATACAAAGCTGTGCATAGCAGCCAGCAGGGCCTAACAAATAGTTGATCTACAAGCTCACAACAACAGACCAGGTTGCAACACATTTAGTTTGAGCTAAATGCAGAGAGACAGTGTAGTGTCTCAGTAAACATGATCACATGATTCAGAGAAAAACAATATCATGCAGGGTGAGAGAGAACATGCTGTTCTTACCTCCATGACTGGGCACAGGTAACGCAGATGTAGATGTAGAAGGCCTCTCAGCCTCTTCATCATCTATATAAAATATAAAACATAAATCACCATCGCATAGTAGCCTATATAAAACAAGATGAACTACAGTAACAGTCACATATACTAAAACTATCAGATCACAACTACCGGTAGCCACAATGTATGAGCGCGCCACCAAGTGGCGCACTATGAGCTTGTAGGTCTGCTATTTGTCCTTTGTCACCCTACCCCCCCCCACTCTAGGCTACTTTTTGCTAGGGCTTTACATGCACGCGGTGATTTTATTGTTATTCTTTATCTTGTGACAATTATTCTTTTAGCGCTAAACACTCATCGAAGAAGCCATGTAATCGGCTACATTTATATTGTCTGAGCGATGATGGTTTTATCGTGTTTATTTTGGGACATAGTAGCCTGCTTTAGTTTGAAATGCACTTTACATGCGACGATTATTTTACCGTCTTTACAGTGTGCTCTCCAAACAAAGGAATGTAACCAACTGGGACGCCCCCCCATCATGAGAAAACACACATTTACATCGCCCATTGTGATTGAAATTGGCTACATTTCAAACGAAAGTTCAAGTTAGGATACAATGTTCCCATCGACTGTGTAGATAAATAATTTAGTTACCGTGACCAAATAAAAAGACGGTAAAACCATCGTTGCATGTAAAGCGCATTTCAAACGAGAGCAGGATACTGTGTCCTCAAATAAACACGATAAAACCATCATCGCTCAGACAATATAAATGTAGCCGATTACATGGCTTCTTCGATGAGTGTTTAGCGCTAAAAGAATAATTGTAAAATCATCGCGTGCATGTAAAGCGCTTTGGATAAGAGACAGACAATACAAATGTAGCAGATTTACATGGCTTATTTGAAAAGAATAGACACTTTGTCGCCAGGCTAAACATATAGGCCGTTTGCTTACCGAAGTAACGAAGGCCCTGGACTTCTTCTCGGGAAGCCGTCCACTCATCCCCGTCATCCTCCGATATCTCCGGGGAAGGGCTGCTGAATGGGTCGGCAACTGGGGGGAGACGCGCGGAACGTTCGCGGGAACTCCGGCGAAGTTGGGTGGGCGGTGGTGCAGGCTGTGTGGCGGCTGTTGCCTTATTCTTCTTCTTCTTCTTCTTCTTCTTCCCCATGACGGGAGGCTGAGCTGAGCTTGGCCCCGCTTCTGGGCTCTCAGCGCGGGGAGCGATTGGCTCGGCTGCCGGGGGCAGAGGCTGCGTTCCGACGGGAGAAGGCCTCTGCTTCTCGACCGGAGAGTTCTTCTCAGCCTTGATCTCTGACGCAGAGAATAGCGCGGCAGAGATTGGCGCGATTTCTGGAGACTCAGCGCGGGGAACGGTCGCCTGGGCGGGGGGCTCACTCGTCGCGTTCTCCTCGTCTGGTTCCCTCTCTGGTTCCCTCTCTGGTTCAGAGTCTGTCTCTTCAGCCGTTCTCGTGGCCAACAGTCGATTCAAATAGGAATCCATCGTGGTTTGAACACGACCAGGGGGAGGCGGAATAGTGGAGCCTCTCACTCTCGCACTACTCTTCCCGTGTGCTACTGCTTTTCTCTTTCGAGGTGGCATGGCGGCCACACAAAGAGAATCGACAGACACTAAACAAAAACGACTGACTACACTACAAACAAGACTAACGATAAATAAAACTAAATACAAGTAACACAGACAAAAAAAAGTTACAAAATAACTGGAAAATAAAAAAATAACTGGAAAATAAAAAAATGTACAACTATACTATACTATACTATACTATACTATACTATACTATACTATACTATACTATACTAAAATAAACCCTACGTGTGTGTGTGTGTGTGTGTGTGTGTGTGTGTGTGTGTGTGTGTGTGTGTGTGTGTGTGTGTGTGTGTGTGCGCTAATCAAACCTACTATCTATAATCCAAACTCGCTCTACAATCGCTCTGTACCTGTAACCTGCTAGACTGCCACGTTCCGTCTCTCCCCATCAAAGAAATGTGGGCGGAGGGTCTTTTTTTATAGGAAAACCTGGAGGCCAATCACACGTCTCATGCATCACGTGTTTTCAGAATGTCCCAGAGTGTTCCGGACTTCAAAAGTGGGTTGCCAGGTTGGTCGGGACATCAAAGTAACTGAATCAATAAAGACCCCCAGTCTACGAACATGGACGTAGTTGGCAAGAATAGGTCCCCTGGGACCCCTACGTTCATGGACGTAGATGGCAAGATTAGAGTTAAGTACACGTTTTGAGAATTTGTACTTTTATTGAGTATTTTTATTTTTCTGTACTTTTACTTTGTTACTTTGTTACAAAAAAAAATCGTACTTTTAATCCGCTACATTAAAATTGGACACCTTTCGTTACTTGCTACACATATTCCCGCGCAAAATATGCGGGCTCGCTTGATTTCACAATCCCCGCATTTTTCGCATAAAGTTTATAAAGTCATCGCCTCATTCATTCGTTCACATTCACACAGAGAAGCATGCGCGGGTGGTGCGCTGGACAGAAAATCGCCCGTCTCTCTCTCTCTCTCTCTCTGGTGCGGTGAATAAACAGCGTGCCTGTGTGTGTGTGTGTGTGTGTGTGTGACGCATGCTGCATCTGCTGGTTGCAATTTTGCATGGCTGTGTTGTGGAACACTTACGCCAGGGCTCCACCGGACGCGTTGCGTCTCCGTCTCCGTCGCGTCAAAAAACGCACCGGTTCAATTTTAATGCACGCGTCGCGTCTCCGTCAACGCGGGCTGTGTAGCCACCCTTCATTGATTAAAAAGGGAACATTCCCTGACGGTGACGGAGACGCGACGCTGACGCGCCCGGTGGAGCCCGGCCGTTATACACAGCGTAACGTCAGGAACGTTACGCCAGGGCTCCACCGGACGCGTTGCGTCTCCGTCGCGTCGCGTCAAAAAACGCACCGGTTAAATTTTAATGCACGCGTCGCGTCTCCGTCAACGCGGGCAGTGGAGCCACCCTTCATTGATTAAAAAGGGAACATTCCCTGACGGTGACGGAGACGCGACGCTGACGCGCCCGGTGGAGCCCGGCCGTTATGCCAGGGCTCCACCGGACGCGTTGCGTCTCCGTCGCGTGCGTCAAAAAACGCACCGGTTCAATTTGAATGCACGTGTTAATGTCACGCAACGCGGGCAGTGGAGCCACCCTTCATTGATTAAAAAGGGAACATTCCCTGACGGTGACACTGACGCGACCGGTGGAGCCCCGGTGTTACACGTTACCCATCCAGGTGATTGCAATACTAATCACTCTAGTCTTACCGTGCATTGCATGAAAACGTCTGTCGAACGGGATGGTCGTTAAAGTTGATAGCGGTTTCAACTTTCTCCCCCAATAATGTCATCCACATTTGTCCAGTGCATAGGCCTACTGCATAGCCTACTGCAGGCTTTTTTGACTAGATTTAGAAGACATTTTCAAGCTCTTGCTACTGAAATGATTGATTATTTATATGGAGAAATCATTTAACATGCATCTCAATGGTTGACAGAAGGACAGTTTTCCCTCGCAGAGTGGAGTGGGTGGGGCTTAATTAGTGAAGGGCTATAATGTCTGTTTTGCAATGGCTCTCCCCATTCTCCCCTAAATGACTGTGGATTGTTGACTGTGGACCCCCATCTGAAATATATTTGTTTGTGTGTGTATGTAAACACAAACATTGTCCTAACACACACATTAAATGCCATTGATAATGGATGGCCAGTTTCGAGTATTTATCTCAACACAAACATTAAATGCCATTGATAATGAATGGCCAGTTTCGAGACGAGTGTTGAAATAAAGCCAGTTTTGGACTTAATTTCTTTGTAGGCATTTTGAAAAGCATGTTGTACGTTTTACTTGTACTTTGTACTTGTACTTGTACTTTGTACTTTTAGTACTTAAGTACATTTTAAAACCAGCTACTTTTGATACTTAAGTACATTTAATGTGAGCTACTTTTATACTTTTACTTAAGTAATTTTCTTATTGGTTACTTTCAAGTAGAATAACTGTACTTTACTTTAAGTCAAATATTGTAGTACTTTTTCCACCACAGTTTTTGTACGGATATCCTTTTACCACTTTTAAGAGCCTGCTCAGGAACTAGAGATGAAAATGAGCTTATGGCTAACTCTGGCCCATTTACATGGATTTGAAAAATGACTGATTGATGTGCATTGTCCCTGTTAAATAAATAAATAAATACTTCTGATTCCGCCTTGTGGTTTCCTGCCAGATGACTACAAATCATTGACTACAACATGACGTATTTTACCTTCCGCTTCAGACCTTTCCTCCGAGGTGGAAAGCCTGGTGACGCAAGGTTAAGTCCACAGACTTGGCTGGCACGAATTACATCATAATTTAGCCCAAACAAGCATTAAAGTCCATGGCTGGGGACATGGAATTTATACTCGAAACAAACATTAAAAGTGAGACCACCACACATAATCAGGGCATTGATGCTGATACTTAGTAGTAGTACTGTAGGTCGCAAAGGCTTATTGTCGGTATCAGCCAGAGTGCGGGAGTCACATGATACAGATACAGCATAAGAATTATAGAGATGTTGATAGCAATGTAAATACTATGGAGTCACAGGGTGTTATCATGCATCAATTGTAAGGACAAGATATGAATGTACTGTGTTTTGGGAAAAAGGGGGAAACATTCTGTTCATAAGATGAAGATAAGATAACAGATGTCACATTATACCGTGGAAATAAATGTTACATAAAAAAGTGTCGGCAGGGTATTAAATTAACCTTTTGTCCTGTCTCAGGTTTGAAACGGCCCCTCGTGAGAGTTTTAAACGTACAAAGATAATCTGCCATGTTAAGCTCTCTGCGTGTATGCACGGCAGGGTTGGTTGGTTGGTTGCGTGCGTGCGTGCGTGCGTGCGTGCGTGCATGCGTGCGTGCGTGCGCTCGTGTGCGTGCATGCGTGGCTCCTGTTGCTTTTGTTTTGGGAAAAATTTGCACGCACGCTTTTCCAAATCCTGTTTCTTTTCTGTCATCTACTCTTTCTATGCACTGATTGTTTGTGTTTAAATTAATGTATGCATGAATATGTGTGCGATTTATTTAAACCAATTAAAATTATTAAAATGTAACTGATAATAAACTGTCTTGTATTGTACATTTTTTGTCATCTTGTATTAATATATTAGTGACATAGGCCTACAGTACATTTTTGCTGGGAGAGAGAGAGAGAGAGAGAGAGAGAGAGAGAGAGAGATGGATGGATTAATACAATTGGCAAGTGGCAGCAAGGCATTACGGTCTATCTATGTAAATCACAGAATAACAGCAATAAAGGGAATATTTATCTGTGCTGGCAATGCTACACTCTCATAAATACTTGTAGATGCCTTTTAAATGCCTGTTTCCTTCAGTCACGTATTGCTTAAAGGAATGTACTCTACTGAACCATGACAGATGCCTGTTGAGTATAACTGTTGACACTTGCTTACACGTATCCATCAACTCATTCATCAACTGTTGTACAGACTGTACAATAATTTACTGTAGTATCCAGATACTATTTAATTCAGTCCAACTCACTCCCCAAAATGCATATTGTGACTTCCGCTTGAGCCAACATTGCGCCGTTCAAGTTGCGGCTGGCTTCCAGTGAAAATTAATTGCAGCCTCTATCTTTGCAGCTGCCAGTGTGAACACACTGAATTCATTTATTTTGTTATAACTGTATCTCTTTATTTTTACCTGTATCTATATCCTGTTTCTTGTTCCTATAGCGGAGCGATCGAGAATATTTAGCAGAATACATTTGGCTTTCAAAAACATTGTAGATATTTTAGACTATTTGTCAAGGTGCCCCTGCTGTGCCCTGCCCCTGAGCAAAAGCCAGTAAGCTGCGAGGGTGTTATATAGAGGGCTCTATTTTGGACCTCAGCCTGGTACCTAAATGCAAATGAATGCAAATATTTCAGCGGGGTGTCAACACAGTCCCACGCGGTCTTAAAACAGTGTTCCAACGTACAGGGGGACTGGGGAGGAAGGCTAGTCGAGAGTTTTTAATTTTATTTTTGTTTTTAGTTTCAGTTTTTTAAAGCAGGTTTTCTAGTTTAGTTTCAGTTTTTATTCTTTTACATTTTAAGGCTTAGTTTTAGTGTTGTTATTTATTTAGCTTTAGTGCAGTTTTTAGTGAAATATGAGGCAATCTGGGACGAGATTCAAGAAGGTCAGAAAGATAGCAAAAAAGTTCACAATGTGCCACATTGAGACACATTGTGGGATTGTAGGACTGTAGATTTGACTAAAACTTAGGACATTTTCTACATGTTTTCCGCACACACAGAGGAGGGAGGTGAGTCAAGGGAAGGTGAATGTGTACAGAGACTCCAGTGGATGTTTTGCAGGACTTACCAGAGCTTCCTTTCAGTAAAGTCTGCCCTGCAGCCTCCTCCACCCACCACTCTGCTCTGAGCTCCACGGCTTTCCCTCCTCGCTGTTCTATCAGTCCATCCACCCGTTCTCTACTCCACATCTCCTTTCATCTACTCTCTCTGTATCTCTCTCTCACACGCTGTCCTCATTTTGTACACATCTCATGGCCCCGTAAATCTGCCGATCTCCTCGGCGCCGCAGGCGTCCCCTGACCGTTCGGTCGCCGCCGCCATCCGCAAAAAAGGTTACAGCTCTGGCTGCTGTTCCCCGGCGTTCCCAGCTCTTCGGACTTGTAAACGCTTTGTCCCGCTGTTAGTATCCACAGAGCTTGCCGTTGCGCCACAGAGCTTGAACTGGCCCGCGGGCAACATTGGCTCACTGCTCGTGTGGCGAGCGGCGCCAACAGGCCCATACTGTCACCTCAACAGAAGGAGAGCTTGTGAAAGCCGATGCCAAAGTGGACACATTCCTGGATCCCGCGTGACCGTCTAAATGGCTGAGAACCAATAAGCGCCAACGGACTGAATGGTCAAATTCTAAATCTGTCCTTTCTCTGCAAAAAGGTCAGCTGGGGGAAAAAAAGAAAAGCTAAATAAATAATACATAACAAATCGCTGGTAAGGTCAGAATGGGAAAACAGATGTGAGCCCTGTCTGCACATCTGGCATGGACAATGTTGGGATTTTTACAATTATCAGTTGTCAATTGTCAGTCGGTGACCCTTTTAAAGATCACTGATATCATCTAAATAACTGACCTCATATACCGGCCTCCATAGTAGTAGTACTATGATAATGGCTACTGTTACGTACTCTGACAATGGGTCCAACGGGTATTGCATTCTCAACGGGCATCAACCCCAGCGGGCATCTGCCTAGTGCTTTTAAATGGCGGAATTGCACTGAAATACGTCTGAGTCAGACGTGATGAAATAATACGTATATATTTTCCCGCCTTCTAGGAGAAAGGAAAGGGTTGCTTATCATAATCATAATCAATCCCTATATTAATACTGCCGACCCACGATTCAGTCAAATGTCCCTCACTGCCGGCTGTAGAAAAGGTGTATTTTATTATTGAAAACCCTGACATTCACATTTCACACCGGAAGAACCGGAACTAAACGTCGCGGCCATAACTATTCTGCCGATCATTACTTTCAATTACTTCAGTTAATTCTCAATTCCGAGAAAAACGCAGATAAAGATCGTGCTTAATGGAAGTGGACAGCGGGGAAACATTTCATTGACGGACCACAGCGGAAGCGAGCGTTGCCTAGCGTAAGCTACTACTCGGTAGCTTTTAGCGAGACTATTCTCAATCAATAAATAAAGAAATACGTCAAAGACATCAAAGACGTCATCGGCAGTAATGAGTTTATGACTCAACAACGATTTTCTGATGATTCAAAATGTTCTACAGACTTAAAGGGAAACTTCACCCTTTTTGCAAAAAAAATTAAAAAAATCTTAATGACGTTTAGAAGATTTAGAACACTTTCCTGGGTTTTTTTTGTGTGTAATATGTGGTTTTAGATATGTAACCAAATGGCCAAAATAGGAGTTAATAAAATGCATTTAACACTATACAGACTACACCAGTTGGAATTTCACCAACAACCAATTAAGGCTTAAACAGGTTCGTAAAACAGAGTTTAAGAAACTGGGATGAGGAGCTGATTGAAGACACCAGAGTTTACAAAAGGTTGACATTAATTTCACATTAAATTAGTTACAAATAGTACCACGGCTTAACAATAAGGCAGTTCTTAACACGGTAGAACACATTTCTTCTCCATACATCATGAGCAGGTAAAGCACACCACGCCTAGTATCAACTCAAGTATAGGTTAGTTGCACTGCAACAAAAACACACAATTAGTTTGACTACTCTTAATGTAGAAACATGCTAACAGTGGAGAGGAGCTCAAGCCTTACAGTGGGTTAAAAACTACAAAATTAAAAGAATACATCATACAGGAAACAATAACATTATGTGCACATAATGGGCTCCATTTTCGTTTGATCTTTCACTGTTTGGGGATTTAGCAGTGGGGAAGGGGTGTTCCCCCACTAAAGTTGGTATTTTGGTTACCTGTCTAAATCCCTAAAACACCTCCGTTACCCGTTATATTATGCATATAGGTGTGGTTTGGGCGTTACATTAATTAAACCAATCAAACACACGATAGGGGAAATGAGAGAAACTGCATTAAAGTCCACCTGGTTACAGATATTTTAGATTTTAGCAGTGAGCCCAGTGTCTCTGATGTCATGGACACTGGGCTTACTTACTACACACATAAAGACCCCCAGGAAAGTGTTAAATGAATCTTCAAAACGTCATTAACATATATGTTTTAGCAAAAAGGGTGAAGTGTCCCTTTAAGAGTTTTCAACCATTTCAAAGTAAAGCATTTTGTCTGTTGGCATAATTGTTTTGTGAGGAGAAATGTTCTCAAAGCAGAGACGATGATGAGCAAAAATGATTTATTTTTATTTATTTTTTAATCATTTTTATCCCACGATTTTGTAACCCATTTTTCACCCCTGTGTCAGTTATCTAATGTGATCTTGGGCTCTACACACCCTCCGCCAACCTAGTCCCCATATATGGGGGACATGGGGAGAGAAACGGACTTGAACTCATGCTTCCTTCATGCCTGAGTGTCCATGTTGGAAGGAACATGTTATTCAAACCAGTTCCTTTCCCCTCCATCAGGCGCCCTGGCTGGCCAGGGGGAGGCAGTTTAGAGACCAGGATTACTGCATGTTTTTTGTGAGGGTACTACCTACCCTAGGGGACTCGGGGAGAACATGCAAACTCCACACAGAAAGGCCCTTTCGCCAACCCAGCCTCGGGTATGGGCACTGATGACGCGGAGGAGGAAACACGGCGCCAGCACCCACAGCGCCCCGAGCGGGAATCGAACCCAGGACCTTAGCTGTGAGGCGACAGCACTACCAACTGTGCCACCGTGCCCCCCAAAAAAAGCCAAAAATGATTTGTATGTTGAATTGAACTGGTAATCTGTTTATTTCCTAATGTACAAAAATGTGTGCTGAGAGAGAGAGAGAGAGAGAGAGAGAGAGAGAGAGAGAGAGAGAGAGAGAGAGAGAGAGAACGAGAAGAGAAGAGAAGCTTGCAGGCTTAATTAAAGGAGAACTCTTGAGGCTATATGAAGCTTTGTTTCTGTTGAGAATGTCATTCTTACAGTCTTTTTTACAAGACTTTGTCAACAATACCTCTATGACTGACAAGCGTTTAAAAAATGCACACTTCACCCAAGAGAACAGGAGCCTGATTGGATTCAATGAAACAGATAAGTAGGAATGAAGTGAATCTTGTCTCGATGCCAACCTAAAGATTCCTCTAAGGCCTCGAGCCTGTCATCTTGTCGCTCATTAGCATAAAGACCGCATGGACAAATGGAGCGAATAATAAAATTGATGATTTTTTTTCTTTTTTTCAGTGGGAAGTCCATCTACAGAGTCTCTGTTTGAGCATGGCTCTTTATGGCAGTAATGAACATTAAACAGCCAACAGGAGCGTTTCCATGCCGTCAGCAGAGCTTACAGATGAGATATGACAGCAGGGCCTAGCGTTCAGGGACAAAGAGAGAGAGAGAGAGAGAGAGAGAGAGAGCGAGAGGTGGTATTGGAAGTTTGCTGCTTCAATCTCCACAGTGGATGTGTTGCAAGCTGCTGTAGTTTAATTGATTGATCGGACACTTTAAACCAATCAATCGGAATGCTAATGCTACAATGATAACACAAAAAGCCCCATTTTGCTACTACTACTGGGATGTTCAGCAATACAAATGCAATGCATGTAAACACCACACAACCCAAACTCTGCACATAATTTGGGTATGGCATATCCCCAAACGGGTATGGACTGATGGAGTTAATTCCAGTGGATAATTGTAATGATAATTATATATTAATCTCACAGATCTCTGCTGTTCATGAATGGGGGTAGTTTACGTTGGTCCGACGTACTAACAGTCCGACATGCAACAGTCCGATGCGTGGCCGGTTAAGACTCACCGGTGGCTTCCCTGTGAGGTTAGGGTTAGCGTGGCCGGTTAAGACTCACCGGTGGCTTCCCTGTGAGGTTAGGGTTAGCGTGGCCGGTTAAGACTCACCCGTGGCTTCCCTGTGAGGTTAGCATTAGGGTTTGGGGTAGAGTCACTGTCGGACTAATGCCTCTTGGACTGTTAGTACGTCGGAACAAACACATGCACCCAGTTTACAATCAGCAATGAATCCAATACAACTCTCGACATGAAAGCCATCATTTACGTATAAACAAAACATGCATGTTGTTTTATGCATGTTTTGTTTTTACATGTACTTTTTTGTGAGTGGAGAATATCACACAAACTGTGCAGTGCACATGCAGTACTGGTATGACAAATCAAGCCTCTTACGAATACTGAATGTGTGTGTGGCACGTCGTTTGATGTAACCACACACAGATAAAGCCCTGATACGGACGGATTTAACACACATACACACATAACCCCCCCTTTATCTTTGCAGAACAAATAATTGTGAAATTGATGTAAATATCCAAACAGGAGGAAATTGAAATCTTGAAACTGCTCCAGGGGACGAAGGCAAATGTAGGTCAAAGGACGCATTTGCATTAATCCTCCTCCATATGTATGATTTGGGGGGATTCACACATAAATTCACTTAGAAGTGGCAAAGGCTAATCATACATGGGGGTTTGCACCCAGAAATTGCTTCCGTATTAAAGTGACAAGTTGGAAATTGAAAGCGGGAAGCATAAAGTCCGAATAAATGGGTGCGGTGATGAGAGTAGAAAACATGCCTGGAGGCGTCCGGGTGGGGGTTGGGGGGGGTGCGGTTCCCAACAGAAATGATAGAAGCTGAGACCCCAGCCCAGCACGGACTGTGATAACAAACTGTCCACACTGCAAACGGTGGGCTGTGACGGTGAGCCTTTGGTGGGCTGTAGATTATGTACGTGCAGAATATCTATCTATGTGCACGCCAAGGTTATTATAGTTAACGGAAACTAACAAAATAACAAAACAAAACAAAAAAATATCGTTAACGGAACTAAATCTAAAAACTGTAATAACAAAAACATAAACGATAACTAACTGAAACGGTATTGTGTGTTTACAAAACTAACTAAAACAAACTGAAATTATAGAGAAAATGTCCTTAGTTTTAAGTACAGTAAGTGAATATCTTTTGAGTTTTTATTACACAATAGGCCTACTCTGACCTTTTTGAATCCTGCAACAGACAAATAACCCAAAGTATGAAAACAAACTAAAACTAACACTAAAACTAAAACTAACACAAACAAAACTAAACTAAATAAAAAAAAATCGAAAACTATCATAACCTTTTGGCACTGCACGCACACACACACAAGCATGCGCACACGCACACATGTACGCACACATACACTCAGTTTCCTCTCCTTGAATTTGACATCAAATTATGACTGTTGACCGCAGGGTTGGCTATACTTGGTCTGCTCTATTTTCCCTCTACTGTATGCCATCCTCAACCAGTGGTCCTTGAGGGTGTTCCAGTTGGTCCTTGAGGGTGTTCCAGTTGGTCCTTGAGGGTGTTCCAGTTGGTCCCAGCTAAATGATGGAGAGTTGGTGGTCCTTGAGGGTGTTCCAGTTGGTCCTTGAGGGTGTTCCAGTTGGTCCTTGAGGGTGTTCCAGTTGGTCCTTGAGGGTGTTCCAGTTGGTCCCAGCTAAATGATGGAGAGTTGGTGGTCCTTGAGGGTGTTCCAGTTGGTCCCAGCTAAATGATGGAGAGTTGCTAACCCTATTAACTCTTGAGAGTCTAAGTTGAAACCATTTACACACTTGAGGGTTGCATTTTTGTTAAACATCTATCTATATTACTTAATTTACTTAGTTTGCCTGTTATCTCTATGGTACCACATCAATACAGCATGGAATTGTGGACTAAATCCTAACAATAAAAACAAATTAAGCTGCAAGCAGCTACTGTATAAGACAGGGTCAAGCACAAAACGAAAAAAAGAGATGTGCAACATACACAATGAGCAATCTAAACATTGAAACATGACAAATTAAATTAAAAAGTTAGAAAGTAATTAATACAAATAATAACATGTACAATTTCTGGGAAAAAAATGAGGAACATTTTCTCTAGAAAATAGTTGTCATGTGATGTTTATTATTATTTTGTATGCGAGTTTATAAGTTATAAAGTCCATTCACTTCAGTTCACGCTTCTCCCTCTCTCCCGATCCACCCACCCCCCCCCCCCCCCCCCTCTCTCTCTCTCGCACACGTATAATACAAATAACGAACGCGATATAAAGTACTTGTCTCGAAAGGAAACATGCATATTTAGAGGAGGTGCAATTGTGTGAATAAATGGTAGGATGGAGGCTATTCATTGCCCATCCCCATGCATACCAACCTGTTACCATCCCCACCTCTCTGATGTGGAGGTGTAATTGTGTGAATGTATGGAGGCAACTACAGGCCTATACTTTATATCGCGTTTGTTATTTTGTGCGCGAGAGAGCGAGCGAGATAGAGAGGGAGAGAAAGAGAGAGGCGAGTCGGAGAGGATGTGCATGCGAATGGATATCCTGGCTTTTACATTAAATAACAAACGATATGGGGTTTGAAGCTGTTCTTGGGTTTGTGATGTGTCCTCGACATTGCATGATACTTCCTGAAAGCTGCAATCATATTCCGTGTTCCGGGCTGGTGTTGTTCACTGATCAGCTTTTTTGTTAGAGGTTGTCTGTCAACTCTGTAGTCCCGTAACGAGAGTCCAGACTCCACTCACATGAATGGAAATTAAAATTTCAAGGTAATCATAAAATTGACTCATTGGTTGATCTAAAGGTCAGATATGAACAGGGTTGAAATCCACTGCTCTACGCCAAAGCTCAAAACTACAAGCTCAGTACGTGTCGCAACCTGACACATCAGCTTTTTTTAGTGAGTGTTGCCTGCTCTGTGCAGGTCAAACATTTGTTTTCTGTTAACACCATAGTCTTTAGATGTCTTCCCCAACACCTCCAACTAAAAGTAGACCAACGTGACGTAGATCTTTCCATTTCCAATGAAGAGGTAACTTGTATCACATGATGATGATCACTTCAACAAATGCCATGTGTACCCCAATCTGGGAACACATTGCAAAAAATATAAAATAAAATAAATATCCATTGAATTTGCCTCTGGGGGTTCCGCCCGCTTCCAATTGTAGAGACCTGATGTCGGCCGTTCACTCTCCTTTAGTGTCTTTGTTTACATTCCTAACATTCCTAACTCTACGTTGTAATGGGAGTTGCCGACAGATTAGCTCTGCAGCTGAATATGTTACGTGTGTAGAGTGTGTTATTAGTAGGTTCACAAGTTCAACGATGTGAACTTGTGAACCCAATGCCGCCCCCATCTGGCGGAGTCAGGTTAAGGCATATGTACCCTCACAAAAAACATGCAGTAATCCTGGTCTCTATACTGCCTCCCCCTGGTCAGCCTGGTTGGAATAACGTGTTCCACCTCGCATGTCCGGTGAAACTCCCCTGTCAGGTGATAAGAAGCGGCCTGCTCACTGCTTCATGCATGAGCTCAGTTCGGGGCTCTCCACAGGTTGGCAGAGGGAGAGTAGGGCCTATGGTTACAGGTAAGACATTTGACACCGGGTGAAAAAACGGGTTACAAAAATCGTGGAATAAAATGTATTAAAAGATAATATTTACTTGCTGTACTTAAGTACAGTACCGTATTTGATTACATGTAGGCCTACGCATGTTACTTTCCACCAATGCAGTGAATAAAGTGCTCACTTCTGCCCTATAAATCAATATGTCATGAGCAACACCAGCTGTGAGAGTCACTCGCCACAGGAGAGGAGAGGAGAGGAGAGGAGAGGAGAGGAGAGGAGAGGAGAGGAGAGGAGAGGAGAGGAGGAGGAAAGGAGGGTAGTATAAGATAAACTTCAAAGGCCCCTTCCGGCAGCTCAGATCTGGTGAGGGTTTGGCTGAAGCCAAGACAGAGACACATCAAGGGAGCAAATCAAAGGCAAACAGGAGGAAAAAGAAAGAAGGAATCTCACTTTGAAACGAGTGCCTGGAAGTGTATGCACTACACAGGAGCAATGGGACCGATGCCAACGGAGAGACAGAGAGTGAGATGGAATCATTTATTGAGAGTAGATTGAGACAACAGAGGGAGGAGGTTAATAGAGAAGTTGAGTTCGACATGCTCGACAAGTGACTGAATTGACTGAATGGTGTGTGTGTGTGTGTGTGTGTGTGTGTGTGTGTGTGTGTGTGTGTGTGTGTGTGTGTGTGTGTGTGTGTGTGTGTGTGTGTGTGTGTGTCTTTTTGTTGTTTTTTTCGTATAGGCCTATGCCTGGCATCTGTCATTTTAGATTTTAACCACTTTAACCGTTATTTTATACTATTCAGAAATAGCAGATCTACAAGCTAGCGTGTCATTGTAGATCTGCTATTATTGTAGTCTGCTAGTTTTGTTAAAATGTGTGCACATCTTTGAATATCTATTTATTTTAAAGCATACATTTTCAACTACAATGCAATAACTACTGTGTTACATTGATGTGACCATACTGCACATCAGAAACAAATGAGTACATTATCGCGCTATATCGACGTTGCGATCTGCGTTATTATGACTCATAATAATGCTCAGTCTGTGTCTCATAGGAGGGCTATGGGCAGTTCAGAAACCCTTCCACCAGTGACATCATCGTTAGGCGGATATCATCATTAGGTGGATTCTTTTTAAACATGATTTAAAAAAAATCTATATTTAGATTTGTATTATCGTGAGAAAAATGGCTTCCATTATCGCGTTGCAACTTTTCAATAATAGAAAGCCTGCGGTTTCTATTAGCTTGGATTCCCCATCGATGATGTCGCTGGTGGACGGGTTTCTGAACTGCCCAAAGCCCTCCCATGAGACAGCGGTGGCCGAACGGATTGCGGAGCGGTCTTGATACCAGAAGGTCGCCAGTTCGAATCAGCGGTCCGACACGTTAAAATTACCACCGCTGAAGTGCCCTTGAACTACGATGAAATGTTCTATGAGCAGGGCCTGGCTGGAAACAAGTTCTTGAGCTTAGCCCAGATACCCTGGGTAAATATAGTAATCATTTCATTTCATTTCATTTAATTTCGGACACAGACCGAGTAGAAAAAAAATGCGGTATTTTATCATGAACATTAGTGAGGACCAATTATATGAAGATAGGTTGAAAAGTGATGAAGTGGTCCTTTAAGGACAAGTCAAATAAACGATACGTAGCTTGCAAAGTTAATTCAGTCAGGTATACTCAAGGGGTTAACACGCTGCATTACTATGTGGGTGTATACAATGTTATGCAAGACCCATACAATACGTGCTGACGAGCAATCAGCTGACCAATTGGCCGGGGTATTTAAGCTGACCTAAGTCTGTGAATTCCTGCATGCGTTCCTTCTGCATATGCGTTCCTGGTTGTTGTTATGCTCCCACCGCCACCCCAGCACCACCGGTGGGCTCTGCTATTAGTTCTGTTCCCCATGGGGGCCGAACAAATCATTAGAAAGAAGAAAAACAAAAATAAGTGTTGTACCCTGCCCTTTTTTTCTTCTTTCTAGTTATTTTTTCGGCCCAAAATTGTTTTTTTATTGTCATGAGGTGTCACCATCCGAGTTGGCTTTGTCCAAATCTTAATGTCTTTAAATAAATACTTTCTGAAATGTCTATGGGAAAAATCTATCGGAAATTCTCTTCCGAGCCGCTCATCTGGGGCAGGACTGCGACGCTCTATATGGAGATCTCTGCATCTGTGTCTATGTGTGTACCATGTACATGGTGGATATTCCATCTTATAGATTTCCCTAAGAAATCAGTTTGTTGATTTTGGGTTACTATAGCTACCTAATATTGCCGATCCTAATATTACCGATCAGTGTACTATGAGGTCAGCATTTAATTTGGGCAAGGCTGACACAGAACTTCGTGTGTGGGTGTCGCTTGTTATCATAGTGACATCACAGTGATGATGCGCAGCACCTGGTGTATAAGTAGATCCCACACCAACCTTCACAACATCTTCACCGCTTAATATGTTGGATTTGTAGCATCATCTAATCTGTCAATACTTTGCTTTCTGAAATGGTTCATCAGTTTAGGAGTCACAAGTTGGAAGAAGAATATGAAGAAAATAATGTGGCTGAAATTCAGCAGATGATCCAGGAGATACTGAAGATTCATGAGTTCAAACACTCAGTAGCGCTCAGCAGGAAAAATGTAGATACAGTCGTTACAGCCAGTGTGCACTGCTCTGATCAGCTGTATTGAAATTGTACATGAAACGACAGGGGCAATTCTGCAAACCTCATTAGGGATCAGTATAAGTATGGAAAAAAGGCTATTATGTTATTTTAGTCCAGACTTGTCCTTTAAGATTGTAATGATGATTCATATTTAAAAAATATGTTTTGAATAATGTGTTGTGATATCGATAAATAGGCTCTCAAACGGCATCATCTGACCACATCAGATCAGATGACCACAGTGGTCCAGAAAAGGTGTGGAACCGCTGGTCTAGCAGTAGCATTAGTTATAGTCATATGCAACACTGACTAGTAGTATTCGTTTTATGCAGCACTGACCAGTAGCATTAGTTAGCAGGCCACAATGATTGCTTCATTTCTGGGTCCCTTTTAGCCAGATAAATATACTTTGCTTGTGTCCCATCTCTCTATTCTGTTTCTCATCTAGGCACCTTAATTATAGAGCTATACTTCCCCATGTGTGTCTTTAATGCCACTCTACATCCTCTTCTGGAGATAATAAATAAAGTTGACGTCTTATAAGGTTGTGATACAATTAAAAGTACAATTAAAAATACTGCTCTGTCTGCTCACAAAAAATGTACAAGGCCAGTAGGCCACACGCACACAAAACAAAACAGTCTAGAGAAGAGCAGTTAGCTAATTGCCAGGTTCCATGTGTCCAGTTGGCAATGCATCCCTCAGTGGTATATAAAAAAAAATTGGCTCTGGAGTGATTTTGAACTGGGTCCAAATGTGATTGTTGGAGTCTCTCTGTGATCAGAGGATAACCCCCCCCCCCCCCATCCAGTCAAACTTAAAGGCTAGATGGAATAGCAGCAGGGTGCTTTTAGCCAGGGAGAGAGACATGTAGAGAGACATAATACCCCGACAGAGAGACACAGTTCCCTGACAGAAAGACAAGGAGGGGGACATAGTACCCTGACAGGGAGACAAGGAGAGAAACCATACATTCACAGAGAGAGAAGCAAGGAGAGAGGGAAGCGACATGAGGAACAAGGTGTGGCGGAACTCATGGTCTTCATGTTTTGATTGTAATAGCTGTAACCAGGTATCCATCTCCATCCACCCCAGAGACACACAACAAACACACAGGTAAACACAATGCATTCATCCACACCTGCAAAGCCATCACATCTCCCACAGTGTCTGGCTGCAGCCACACATGGTGGCCAGTGAAACAGATAGCAGAACACTGAGAGCAGACATCTATTCATGATCCATCCTGGCATCAGCGAGGCAGCGTATTCAGCTTCAAAACAAAACAAGCTGCACTGCTGGGACCAGCATGCATTAACAAAACAGCAGTGTTCACAATGCACACACAAACACACAGAGAGCGCACACACGCGTGCGCGCGCGCACACACGAACACACACACACACACACACACACACACACACACACACACACACACACACACACACACACACACACACACACACACACACACACACACACACACACACAAACCTTAATTTTTTTTACAACAAGGCAAAACTGCCTCATCAAAGTTGGTGTTGGTATTGTGATTATATTTTCAGCACTTTACCCAAATCCAGCTCAAGTGGAGTTGGAAATACTGTACTTTGCCACTGTTTAACTGTTTTCACTATCTCTGCAACGACTTCAAAGTCTATTTTGATACAAAAGCTTTCTTTTCTGACAAAGAAGTGGGTCTCCAGTCCACTCCGTCGTCAGGGGAGCAGCCTGCAGCCGTCCTCTGCTGATTAAGTACAACACATTAGATCATTTGTCCTTCCCAGCTCCGGGGCAGAGAGGCGTCTGTGTCTTAACAGATATCTACACACACTGACATATACAGAAGTGTTTCTCAAACCATTTTGTGCCAAGGACCCCCACATTGATATGTATTTGGCCGTGGACCCCGTGGATGTTAAAAAAATGGCAAAATTATTCAACATTTGCCAAACTTTTCCAATTGAAAACAAGCTACAGTATAATGAAAGATGAAACCCTAACTCTATCAGAAATAATATTTTAAAAAGTGTTTATATGGATATGAATACAAGTCAGCTATGAAGTGGGGGAGAAAGAAATACCTATACAGTATAGTTGTCGAACAATAATATTTTTCTGTAAATATCTGAAAAAAGATTCTGAAAAACCAATGGTTCAATATGACTTTTCCATAGTATTGATGTATCGATACTCTACCTCTCTCATTGGTTGAGACACATATGCACCAGGATTACACACACTCCTGTCGGTCACACACGCCGGCGTCGTTTCTCCTGTCCTCCGCTGTGTTGTTATCGTTGCTTGTATTTCTATGAGCGACGTCAGCTAAATGCTCGTCAAGATGCATGTGCGAAACCTTCGCAGCCCGTTTTGATAGATAAACAAAACAGCGGAAGTGCTGTTTGGAAATAGCCTTGTTTCCAGCCTGATTCGTTTTGTCACTTCGAAGTGACAACAAAATAAATTTGAACGCAGTGAATCAGACTGGAAAAAATGCTAGTTCGGAAATACTTTGGATTTGAATCTGATGAACATGGAAAGCCAAAGGACAGTTGCAAGCTCATACTTTGTGTTGTTCTGTTAGCGATAGCTAGAGCTATTGAGCAATCAACGATAGCTATAGCTTGCATTGCATATCCGGTCTAAAGAGGAGGATACAGAAACGATTTTCCGTTTGCATGTGTATGTGGAAATCACCGGAAATAGTTTGAGTAGGCTGGCATTAGACATGATGCATTGGTTAATATCTGAATAGAAACCAAGATGATGGGGTTGACTATGGTCAGAAAGAAATTAAACGCTGTTTACTTTTATGTGTACTTTGGAATATGTTGTTACGTTACTATGAAAATGCATAAGATTGCACAGCTTTTATTTGTACTTACAATGTTAAAACCTCAGAAAAATCTCTGTGGTTGCGTGGTATCGAAAATGTACTGAAAATCAATACTTTTGACACGCTAACATCAAAAGTATATCAACTGGTTTCTAACACAATGGAAGGGTTAACACATTTTGCTTAGGACCCCCTGGAACCAATGCTTTACATCATTTGTAATTGTCTCTATTCCCAGCTCCAGGGACCAGAAGTGTTGATGTGTTATGTGTTAATACAACGCTGGTAAATTCTGCGTTAGGATGGATTTTTATACCAAGCTCCCCCCCCCACCCCCCCACCCCCCCCCGTCACAGTCACACACTCACACACACACACCGTAATCCCCTATCATCCCGTCCCATTCCAATGTTGTTATCCCCATGCAGCCCTCTTGTCCCTGGAGTAGAAAGGGAGAGGAGCTGACAACATACTGGGGAGAGCCACACGCCAGGGGTGAACGGGTGAAAGCAGCCATTTGAGAGGACACCGCGGAGAAGAGGAGAGCCTAGAGTGAACAGTGGTTGCGCAGCTCTCCACAGGAGGAGCGCTGTGCCAACATCCATCCCTGTCTAGGAAGGGTAAATATGACGGCATGCAGGGCTTCACTGGGGACACACAGGCATGGGCACTG
>NC_136806.1:29169495-29276995 GCF_951216825.1 Electrona antarctica | reverse complement strand
GAAGCTTTCAACTGAAAGCCCATGTTAGCCTTTGATGATATTATGTGTGCTATATAACTCTTTGTCTGCCACCTGGTGGCGGCAGAAGGTAGTTAAACCCTGCCACGGCATATTCCCTATATTTGGGCGGTTTCATTTGATCCATGATCCATCCGAACCTCGGATGTATCATCATAACCACGGACAGCGCTCGTAGTTTCAGAGATACGAGGCGTAGAAATTCCGTACTTTGACTGGAGGTCTATGGGGGCCGTGTGCAACAATCCTGGTGCTGGGGGTGCGCAACCGGGCCAATGTTAAAAAGTGATTTTCACATTTTTCGGCTAAAGCGTTTCATATTTGGTGTAAAGCTTTAGGTACGAACATATTCGTACCTAAACCTAAACAGATATAACGTGCTTAGGGGGGGTTCAGGGCTGTGGTGTTTACAGTAGGCTACTTCATACATGGGTTTGAAACACCAATAAATGACCAATTTTTAATGAAACCCACATTGGATGTTTGGTATGTTGATAATCACATCACCAATGTGGACGGTCGACTCCTAGGCTTTATTTGCATTGTATGCGACTGAAGTGACCTACTACTGTACATGTTATAGCACCTTCCTTATTAGAATGAAAACGACAAGCAATGTTAAATGATTATGGAAACCGGCGAGTGGCTAGAGGACAAGGTTGAAGTGGAGGAAAGGAATAAAAAGACTACACCCAGTGGAGAGTGGAGACATGTGTAAAATACTATAGTGGCAGGTTGAGCATGAGAGAGGCCTTTTGTTTGTTGTATGCCGATGAGTCACTGTTGGCCAACTGGCTCTCTTTAATTGGCTCTGTGCTGTTGCTCAGCAGCACTAATGGCCTTGTTTGACGTGTCTTTTTCTTTTGGCCGATCGGCATTCATACCTATTTAGATTCACTATGGAAGCGAGGGCACACACGACTAAATGAGTCAGCCTTTGTTGCGGAAGAACTCAATGAACTCAATATAATATTATTGTCTCTGGTTGGGTGGAAACCCTGTATGTCCAACACACAACACACTTCAGGATAAAAATTCAAAAATAGCAAAAATGTATACATCTACATTCTACAATGTCAAAGCGTGTTACTTCTCGAAGTTCTCGTCACATTTCAAGCTTGTGTATCTGCTATTTATGATGCTTTTGTGTGACGATGTAGTGATCACGATTCTTCATGAAGGGCATTCATTTACGAAATAACAAATGTTAATATGGATATAAGAGGTTTCTGCCCGACGTGTGTGTGTGTGTGTGTGTGTGTGTGTGTGTGTGTGTGTGTGTGTGTGTGTGTGTGTGTGTGTGTGTGTGTGTGTGTAGTACTGTGACAATGGCCCCCAGAAATTGGCAATAGGACCAAACACAACATAGTTTTTCCTCATCTCTAAGGCCTCCCATACATGAAATGGATTCTTGTATAAAAAAAATTACTGCAAAAGTGGTGAAATTGATATTTAAAGTTATACACCCCAAACTAAAAATAGCATACTTGAATCCAGGACATCCCTCTACATTCTAGAAAAAGAATAATGTCAATATGTGAATGATATGAGATACATTTTAACACATACCTACAATAGGCGGAAATGTAAATCTATATAGTGTCTTCTTTACGTTGCAGTGACTCTGACATGGATTGTCATAGCAACACATATGGGGGCTTGTAGGAATGGTGTGGTTCTACTGTATCCAGCAATAGTAACTGTAGCTTGCATACTCGTGGAGTTATGGCACTAAACGTAAATTGTGTCCCAAATGGGGGGAATAAAACAGTCCTAATGAAATCGACAGTATTAGTTAGTGTGGTTGCTCTAGGCAACACACTATTGTTCTCTGTCCGATATTTTTTTGCCAGCAAAGTGCTTTTTGAGGGAGGTTTAATGTTTTTTTGTTGTTCAATGTTTGTTTTAAAAACGGCATTGCGTCATATTGTCCCTCATTACGTCATATTGTCTCTTTATTGTTAATGGCATTTAATGTGTTGGCACCGTTTGTTTACATCACCATTACATCACCTAATCAACATGAGTTAGACAGGTGTGATTTTTGTTAACTTTTGCACAACAGAAAAGTGAAGCTTTTTGTCATATGCTTCACACACTGTTGTCACAATATATAGAATACAAACGGTAAGACGGAATTTAGTTCCCAGGTCCCTATATTCTTTGTGACTCAAGTCAGTGCAACCACACTTGCAATTTCCCAGAATTGCACCTTTCTATAGTTTTATTTTGACTTCACTTATCAATGGTGGAATAATTATAACAAATTGACTTGAGTAGAAGTTCCAAAAATGTATGAAATCCCAAACTCCCAAAAAGAATATATGCAGCTGCAACAATACTCTAGAAAAATGCAGGCCTACAATAGAACTACTATTATATAGAACGCCTGGATGAGGGAAACCAAGCTCAATGATCAATGTCATCCTCATAACAGCAAGTCATTAGTTACTACGAGAGTCTAGCAAAAACTCGGGATTCCTGGATCTCTGCCCTCCACAATTTTCATTTTTTATTGTTTACTTTATTTAGAAAAGCAATGTACAGTAACTGTTCACATCCCTTATACAAAACAAACACAATCAATTATCATATTTTCCCCTTGTCCTGTGTCCCTCTTTTAAGTTCTACCAGTATTAATAAGACAAGACTTATGGAACAATGCAATTAAAGTCATTCATTTCTGACTCTGTTTCACCAGAATGGTTAATTAGTATCACTTGTAACAGCATGGTTACTGTGCATAGTGCCTAACAATTATTGTGTACGGTCGGACAAAACATTGATTGATGAATTCTGAACCTGGAGTATTTTTTTTTAATTTCTTTTTACCAGAATGGAGTGTGATGTACACACATTGGATCCAAATCATCTGTGGTAAACATTTAGAAAAAGTATGTCAAAAAACCCAAAGCAGAAGACCTTCAACACATACTAAATGGTGCTCAACAGAGAGATGATTAAAGATATCTTATCATGTATCATGTTGCTGATCAACCTACACCAGTCAGAACAAGTTGCAAATGTTGAGAGTGAGAGCATGCCTGTACCAGTCTCATCAAGCAGACTGAATAAGGTCGATAATAGTAACAGAGACAATGAGGAAGGATGATGAAGTTGTATCGTCGGCTGCTCTTGTATTATACAAACATCATAAAAGCGGCCTTAAACCTCTAAAGGAAATTTAAAGCAGCTGCAAGACAAAACAAAGAATCAGAACAGCAGACCAAATGTTCACCTATTTTAATTTAATTAAATGAAAGTGATGACACTATACTAAGCGTTATGATGACATATGGAAGACACTGGTCCATGATTTTCTTCATCAATATATCTGAAGCTCTACAGCTGTTTTTGAGTGGTGCAAACCACTCCAACAACTGGCTTTGTACCCGTGTACACGTGTTCGTACCAAAGAAACGAGCATGGTTGCTATGGTTAGTGTGTGACGTCACTGACATAGCTGATCAGACTATATAAGACCTTGCACCACTCAGTTCACACGGGTGTGATTTTTCTTGGACGTGCAGCTTCTATCAGTGCATATTCCATGGGCACACTTTCAGAGCATATACCACATCAGACCTTTCAGCTCAATCTAATACAAATTGTAATGCTGTATGAGATTTTCCTTCAGTTTCCAGGATCTGTATTTAGACCATCATCACATCTTCCTCAGAGCTCAGAGTCTTCAGTATGTCATTATAACTCCCAGTCAGAGGTTATATAATGATATTTATCTTCATACGATCAGGTTACGAGAGCTTAGTGTTGGTATATGGAGCCAGGGTTTTATGAACATCATCATCATTTCTCTGTTGAGCAACATTTAGTGTTGAAGGTCTTCTATTGCAGAAGTTTTGACATTATGCACCGTGTCACTTTCCTTTTTCAATTTGTATTTGGATGTTTTTTTAACCATGTTGTAATAGCGACCACACGTCACATTTACTATGAAAACATACATTTCCTGTCAGTCAGTTAGTCAGTTAGTTATAGTCACCTTGTGACATCACGTGACATCATCAGGGATGGAGATCCCTCATATATGGAGATCCCTGATGTCATCAATATTGGCCAGCAACTCTACATCTGACCTCAAACCTCAAACCCTTAGATCTCCATATATGGAGCTGACCTGTTCTGACATTCCATAATGTATGTTGATCTGACCTCATTAATCCCTGTATACTCAAGACACGCTCCATATATGGCTAGTACATAATTAATTCCATATTAATTCCAATTAACTCCCCATGCCAAAGCGCCAGCGCTCGCCCAGCAGTCTGCTGTCACCCAGGCCGATGCGTGCACGTAACCTCGCCCTTTTCTCGCCCTCAGGTCTACAGTGTCAGGGTTCTACTATTGTCAATGGCTACTGGACATAAATGGTAAATGGTAAATGGTGCATTTATATAGCGCCTTTATCCAAGGCGCTTTACATAGATTGTGCATCAATTCACCCATTCACACACACATTCATACACCGATTGCAGCGGAAGCCATGCAAGGTACCAACCAGCACATCGGGAGCAATTTGGGGTTCAGTGTCTTGCCCAAGGACACTTCGACATGTAGACAGGAGGAGCCGGGATTCGAACCGCCGACCCATGGATCATTGGACGACCTGCTCTACCTCCTGAGCCACAGCCGCACAGCCGACATGCTCTGTTACACTAAATGGAACTTAAAGCTAGGTCAGATAGCTACTTGATTTGCCATTATTCCGATCTTTTCATATTCCAAAATATTTGCAATGATTTACCTGTCGGTTTATGAAGAAAGCCATAGGCAATACGATGCAGATGGAGGTGGAGCTAAATACAAGTTTACCTTAAGCAAACATGTTAAATGATTATATCAACTCTACATGAATGAATGACTTGCTGGTATGAGGATAACATTGAGCATTGAGCTTGGTTTCCCTCATCCAGGTGTGCTAAATAATAGTTAGGTAGTTCTATTGTAGGGCTGCATTTCTCTCTGTAGCCTACTATTGTTGAAGCTGCATATATACTTTCACAATTTCTCATTTGTGACATTTCATATATTTTAGGGACAAGTGAATTTGTTATAATTTCCCCACCCTTGCATAAGTGAAGTCAAAATAAAACTAATCTGTTTGATACTGTAAATTTCATTTAGGAATGCTTTATTTCCTCCCATTTGGGAAACCATATACGTTTAGTGCCATAACTCCATGAGTATTCAAGCTAGTTACACAATTGGTATTGCTGGATTCAGCAGAACCCCACCTTCCATACAAGCCCCATATGTGTTGCTATGACAATCCATGTCAGAGTCTCTACAAAGTAAAGAAGACTCTCTACATAGATGTACATTTCCGCCTATTGTAGGTATGTGTTCAAATGTCTATATCTCATATTTACATTCACATATTGACATTATTCTTTTTCTAGAATGTAGAGGGATGTCCTGGCTTCAAGTATGCCAAGTTGTAAACCTCTCAGAGCTTCCATTGTGACTCTACATGAGCTTATATGTCTTAATCCCCAGACGGACAGGCTGTATTTTTACTTTGGGGTGTATAACTTTAAATATCAATTTCACCACTTTTGCAGTAAAATATTTTTATACAATAATCCATTTCATGTATGGGAGGCCTTAGAGATGAGGAAAAACTATGTTGTGTTTGGCCCTAAGCCCGGTAGGGGTATCTCAAAAACGAAATAACTTTTTGACTGTTCGTCACAGGAGCTTGCAATCTTACAAACCGCCAGGCTAGACTAATCAACGGTAAAACTGTTAGTGCATGGTGTGAGTAGGCCAATGAAGACACTCCATGAACATTTTTCCAATCTTTTTCCAACAACAACTATGTGGGAAGGGGAAGGGAGAAATAAAAAATAGACAACGACATATCTAGGCCTTCATATTTGCACATAGCATATCCAAATGTTATTTTCATTAGATTTAGAAATAAGGTGCATGACCATAGCAGCTGGTTATTAGTGCAAGAACGTAGAAGAGTATCAGTGCATGTAGGCTACATGAGATTAACCCCATCATGTTTATTTTTCAGAATGAATTAGGAAATCCATAATATGGAGGATGCTAAAGTATACAGTTGCTGTCGGGCAGAAACCCCTGATCTCTCTTTTGTGTTTCTTTGTAAATTAACACCCTACTTGATCATACTATTGCTACACAAAAGTAGCAGATCCACAAGCTTGTGGCACATTTTGAGCTTGTAGATCCTGAAAATGAACAGTTTATTATTTTTTAGGTTTCCACCTGATAGAGACAACAATTATGAGAAATACGGTAAGATAAGTTAACAAACAAAAAATGTTTGCTTTGTTATAAGTAATCTATAAGTAATTATTTTTTGCGCAGTGATTTTCATAATCTTATCGTTTGCTCCCTAGCAGTTTATAGATCACCTGCGAGCCAGACATATGGGTCCCGACCCACTGTTTTGGAAACACTTCTAGAACGGTGGTTCTCAACCTTTTCAGGCTGTGGCCCCCCCAAAATAATCATAATTTGAACTGGGGACCCCCCACCCTGACATGGCCCCCCCAAAATAATCATAATTTGAACTGGGGACCCCCCACCCTGACAAGCACTTGATGAGTTGAGGTAGTTTACCAGAGATAAATATTGTGAAAATAGATAAGTTCACTACACAACATCACGATACACCTCAAGTTCGTAAATGTTGCCTCTTTCTTATATTATTTGACAATTTGGCTAATGTTTGACCAGTTCCTTTAGATGCAGCAAATCGATTATTTTCTTCATTACTTTCTTCTTCTTTTTTGTATTAGAAAGGACTTAAAAGTCCTTAAATTGTCACTTGACTCTCATCTGAGGTCTCCCAAAAAACAAAAAATCATCTGGGGTCCCGGCCCACAGGTTGAGAACCACTGGTCCAGAGCCTCTGCTCCCTGAAGCTGTTGCTGCTGCTGTTGTTGTTGTTGACCTGTCCACTGGGAGGCCTCCAGAGGGATGAGTCATGGTGTTCAGCAAGGATACACACTGATGACTGATTATTTACCGCATCTCTTGTTGATTTGTGGCACCAGGGGAGGCGAGAAACAAGTGAGAGACTCGTAAAAAAGTGCTGATATAAGACCAAACCACCTTGTTTTTCTTCTGATCCACAAAAATACAAGGTCAAGCAGTGTAAAAATCTAAGAGTGTTAATTTAACTCCCTAGCTGAGGTGAGTCGCAGAGAATTATTCACTAAGACAAAATCGTATTTTTTACCGGCCTCTTGGGTGATTTATTAACAAACTCTATAGACTAATTACTATGGATGGATGGATGGATGGAGGGATGGATGGATGGATGGAGGGATGGATGGATGGATGGATGGATGGATGGATGGATGGATGGATGGAGGGATGGATGGATGGATGGATGGATGGAGGGAGGGAGGGAGGGATGGATGGATGGATGGATGGATGGATGGATGGATGAGATATTGTATTGAATGTCAGTTAAATAAACTTCAGCATAAGGGTGCCAATAACCAACTAAAATAATAATGGCTGTCAACAAGTAAGACGTTAATTTAACAAACTCAAATTAATGTCCTCTCCTTCAGAGAAAGAGAATGATGACGTGACACAATATCAAGTGTGGCATTGACCTTGACTTACAATTAAAAAGTATCTCTCATATCCTCTGATCCACTGCCCTTTGCTAATGAAAAACATCCTGTGTGCAATATAGCGACCTTATTCTGCCATTTTCCAAATTGCCCTGTTGCTGAGCCATCTTACTAACACTCTTTTTATGCCTGCAAACATCTTTTCAGCTCTTATCACTCTTTTAACTGTATGGTCATACAGTATGTATAGACAAGCAGGGGAAGGGCGCACACCAGAATTGATGAGGTGCTAAAGGCCTAAGGCGATGCAGTATGTATACGCACAATTCTGATTCCCCAGGGAGTGACATTGGATAAAACTGATATAAAACAATTGACTTAATAATTACTTAAATTCCTCTATATCTGATTTAATTATTATGCACTAATTAATTTAAGTCACTAGTATTATAGTCAGGGGATATATATAAAAAATAATGTGTGTAAAGGTGTTTAATAACTCATCTCATCTCACAAAGACTGTTTGGGGTACCAAACTTATGAGGGAAATATTTACAAATTGTATTTCTGACATAGGGGAATGAAAAATATTTTTTTCACACTTTTAGAGCATATCCATGGTCATCATATGGGCATACCTAACAGTCTATGCCAAAATAATGGGAACATTTCCATCTTTGTGTATTTACTATTTTTATATCAGAAGTCCATACAAATCCAATTTGAATTACTTCCTTTGGACGAAAATGTGCTGCGTGGTGATGACGTGTCGAGTCCTGCATAAATTAAAATTAATCTTG
Organism: Electrona antarctica; assembly: GCF_951216825.1. Classification (NCBI taxonomy): domain Eukaryota; kingdom Metazoa; phylum Chordata; class Actinopteri; order Myctophiformes; family Myctophidae; genus Electrona; species Electrona antarctica. The sequence continues at coordinate 29,268,597 of NC_136806.1, read as the reverse complement.
ATTTCATTCACCTGGTTGATTCCCATCGCTGCGCGTTCCTCCAACACAGCTGGTTTTGATTACAGAACTACTCCATTTTTAATATCATTCAAGATGACATCCAGACAGTGTATTACTCGTTTTAAACTTAATACTCACGCTAAAATATGTATCTGAAAGCATTATATGTTAGAAATAAGCCGCAAGGTTTGCTGCCCGTCTCTCTGTGACATGTAAACAAACAAACAAACAAACTCAATACATACGTCCCAAACCCTGAAGGGATGCAACGACACAGCTTTCCGTTTCAGAGTGAAACTTCAAAATATTTTAATAATGAAAAAGCCATTGCACTAGAATAGTTTGTCCCCATCAAGGAACTGCACAATGTTTTATTATTGTATAGATTCATTGTTTATAAACACGTCATCTAATGTGCGTGCGTGCGTGTGTGTGTGTGTGTGTGTGCGCGCGCGCGCGCGCGTGCGTGCGTGCGTGCGTGCGTGTGTGTGTGTGTGAAGATAACATTCCCTTGGCGCGCCTTGGAAATGAGCGCCTTGCAAGCGCCTTGGAGCACCTTGGAAATGAGCATGCTCAGAAAGACCAGAATGAAATTAAATCTGTGTACACATGAGTCCAATTTTTTTGTTTCAATCGCATTCAACATCGGAATAATCCGGTCAGTTACATCGGAATGGTTTTTAAATCGCATTGAGCATTTTCATTCGGATTTAAGTTTTTGTAGGTGTTTACATGACAACTTTCCATAGGATTTAACTTTTATTCGGAATTAATAGGGGATTTAAATCCTGTAAATGTACTCTATGTCTCACACATCCACTGATCCACATTTACACCACTGATTCCTTACTCCACACCTCATAGGACCCTTAGCCTTATGTTCTGTTCTCCAGTTTATCTCATTAGTCATTGTCTGTAGGCCTAATTTAATAAATTACATTTTGTTACACTTTTACACCGCCTCCAATGTTTGTTATGGCCAAGAGCCAACATGACACTCCTTAACCAGTTGCACATCATTCCTAGCCTTGCATAGCGATAGTAATATCACTGCATGGATATTAGTCTCGTTCCTCTCATCATTAGATTGTTTTCCGCGATATCCGCCCCATATTACTGGCCCCTGGTTGGTTATAGAGACTGACACAGGAGTGGATTTTCACTCCTGTCCCATCCCACTCCTGCAGAAAAAATCCTGTCCTGTCCCAATCCTGGGCCAGAGTAAAAAACAAAATCCTGTCCTGTCCCACTCCTGTAGAATGACTCCTGATCCCATCCCGCTCCCACTCGAAATTACTCCCACTCCCATCCCGCTCCGTTTTTTTTATTCATTAGGAAAATGTATTCTATCTATCTATCTATCTATCTATCTATCTATCTATCTATCTATCTATCTATCTATCTATCTATCTATCTATCTATCTATCTCTTCCTGCTTCTCAAGACAGATAGCCTACCAATAAAATAAAAATAAATGAAGTGGGCAATGGTGGATTTAACTTTGACTACCAAATACAGTATATTCAGTTCCGACTGTTGACAAGTGCTTTGTCAATATTGTTGAGATATATAATAGGCTAGCCAATAAAAACATAATATAGGCTAAACTAAAGCCTACGGATAGTTATAGAATACCCTACTGAGAAGGGCACTTCTCTACATTTGTACACACTAATAAACGTAATGAAGATCTTCTCTTATGGGGGTCCCTGGCATCTTTTCAAATGGGGGTCCGCGGGCTAATAAATGTTGATTTAGGGGTCCTTGACATGAAAATGTTTGGGAACCACTGGTGTATGGGACTCGTTTGGGAGAAAGAATGGAGACGATGTATTGTAGAACATTCGCTCAGACAGCTGTTCAGGGAGCCAAGCAAGTGCCAACAGTAACAGCGTTAGCATGTAGCTAACGTAGCATCATAATTGCAAGTTGCAACGTTGCCACTGCCAGGGGAAACAAATGCATCAGGATGATCTGGCTATAAATAATCGATTATATCACATCACCGGCGCGATGCAGATTGCAGAATCATGCACGGCCGCATTGCGATGTCTTCATATAAAACTTTATAAAACGTCCACTGGATTGCATGAAGGACGTTTTCATCCTCTTCCGGTTGGAGCGGAGCCTGGAAGCATTAGCAGTAGCACTGCTGGATTATGGGTAGGCTATGTAGTTATTTTGACTTGCGTCAGCAAGTCAAAAGAGTGTTGGCTCACTGAAAGATGACTACAACAAAGATGGACGCTTCTGTTCTTTTGGTTGGCAGCGCAACCAGTTGAAAATGATTATTATGATCGATAGATCGATGTCATTCACGCTCCTGCACGCTCCTGTTAACTTTCATTCCCGTCCCGTCACGATCACGGGATTAATACAAATATTAATCCCATCCCGCGGGAATCCTGCGGGAATCCCGTGACCCGCGGGAGTCCTGACAAAATGTCAGTCTCTAGCCTGGTTCCAGATCTGGTTGGCTCGTCACCACTTCGGCCGTGAAGTCCTCCCACAATTGAGAGGGGCCAGACTTAATCTGCCTGGGACAATATGCACTGCAAAGGCAGATGAAGGCTGGCTAGACGGGGCTACATCCTTCCCATCTGTCTAGCAAATCGGTGCAGATAATGTTCTCCTTTCTTGGTGTCCAACCCATAGACCGAAAGGTTCTGGAACGTCTCCCATCTGTATCTCGAGAGGAGGCAAGCTTCTGTGACACCAAGCTTCCGGGTGCATCACAGAAGGGGACGTTCAGTGGGCCAATCAGAGGCAATGTAAACGTTTGTTTTCTAATGCCAATAAAGCTCCTTTGGATTGAATTGATGTCCTGGAAAAGACGCACTGTGATTGACCAGTAGTGACTTGAGAGGCAGCAACGCAGCGTGCCTTCCGCTTGACTTCCGCCTTACAGTGCATGATACATGCCGCTCCAAAATAACTGCAACGGCCAATGATGCATCTATGGTCCAACCTCTCATACTCTTTTCCCAGCCCTCACCAACCATCTGTTCACCTTACCCCTAATCTCCTTGTAGCCTACTCCTGCCTACTTCCTTCATCTGCCTACATTCTTCATCTCTCTGGCTGCTTTTATAATCTCCTTGTTCTCGGCATTATTCAGTCTTCATCTACCGTATCACCATTTGATCTTTTTCTCTGTCTTCACACCTAACATCAGCTCTCAGGACAAAAATGGGCACCAAATTTGATTTAAATAGGTGGGTTTGGAAAATGTTCTGCCCAGGAGTTGTTTTGGTGTAAAACAAATGCTTGCAATAGATTCAGAATCATCATGTAAAAGTCCTAGTTTGACCCCTCACATGCTACTTAACCCTGCAAGACTCAGATATATATTCTACCTGAATAGAGGGTATGCGCATGCATAAAGTGAATGGTAAATCGAGTGGCAATCGAGTGGCAAAGCGACAGGCAAAGTGAGTTTAACATTGTTTAGCGTCTTTTAATGCAATCAGATAGGACTTTTCTGTTTGTATATGTATGGGCTGTCAAGGGCAGAAAGTAGTTTTGCCACTCAGTAGGAACAGTAGCATTACTTCTGGGTTTGATGATGATGTCACGCGCATACTTCTTGGTAAGGACTTTATTTTCAGATTGGAAATGTTTCTGATAATATTCCCTTATTATACTAATTAAGGTTGCATTCTGGTCAAACAGAGTCAGGGTGCTGATATCATGCGTGGTAATTGGCTTATTGGAAACACTCTGCTACATCAAGTGCGTTTCAAAGTGTGGTCCACTAGGTACCCTCATGGTTCCTTGAGGGGGTTACAAATGGACCATTATGGGTGTGTAACCCTGAAAGTGTACAAAACGGGTCTATTTGGTTCCATGTGTACACTCAGAGATGCTGGTGTCCTTGAAATTAAATGCTGTGCAATTCCACTCTATCTGCATTTTTTTAGATATATTAGCCCTGGATACATGTGCTAAGAGCGTCCCACAAGTGGGCATAATAACAGTCTCTTGGCCATGCAGCGCAATTACCATTCATTTGCATTTTCCAATTATCTTTAAAAGGTACTTAACCTAATAGTTGATGTGTGTTGAGTGGAGACCTCCTCAGTTACACAGGGGAAGCTCGCGGTCAAGGCTTTCGATGCTCTCTCTCTCTCTCTCTCTCTCACTCTCTATCTCTCTCTCTCTCTCTCTCTCTCTCACTCTCTATCTATCTCTCTCTCTCTCTCTCTCTCTCTCTCTCTCTCTCTCTCTCTCTCTCTCTCTCTCTCTCTCTTTCTCCAGCAAATTCACCAGAGGGGATTCACCAGAGGGGCGCACGCGTGTTCAAAGGCCAAACTACAAAAAACCTCAGTTCAGCTGCTATACACTCCCAGGAAATACTGCCCTTTCATCAGCACCACCACAGGCTAACCGGTCATGTTCAACTTGTCCCAGTACAGTGTTGTCTTCTCGTTAACCATTAGCCTAGACAACTTTATCAAAGACGAGGAAATGTACAAAACAAAAAAATAAATTAAAGAGTCATGATAATGATTTGAAAAAATTGTTTTCATTGTGATACATACTGTATAAGAAGGAACAAAACGTGTTGTGAAGCGTTGTTAAATTGGAACACAATGATCATTAATCATTAAAGGAGTAGTTCACCCCAAAAATCAAATACACACCAGTAGGAGACGCTTTGAGACTTTAGGTTTAGGGTTAGGTTTATTTATTTAGCACATAGTAATAAAAAATAGACAATACATATCAATGAACAAAAATACAATGCAAGGAAAGGAGGAAGCCAGCTGGCTTATTTGGAATCCTTTCCTGTATGGAAGAGGTCATTGATTAAGCAGATTAAAAGTTCATTAAGAACAATACAAAAGACTAGCCTACAAATTGACAAAGGGAGCAGCTGTGCAATAAATAAATGAAAACACACTGCACAAAAAGGGGAAATTAACAATACATTTTTTAAATTTAAACATAAATAAACAGGTTTGAAAAACGTTTACTTTGTCAATGGGTAATTGTGAATATTTAATAAAGAGCGGAGCAGATGACTCATCTATTTGAATGTGAAATCATTCTGGAATAGATACGTTTTCCCATTTTTTTGGCAAAGCAGGGAAGAATTTATATAGGACGATAATTGCTAAAGTGATTTGAATCTCCTGTCTTAGGAGACTCTTTGAGTCTCCTACCATAGACTCCATGCACAGAATTATTGGCTTAGAACTGCAACCAACTCCATGAATTCAAAGCTTCTTGGGGTGTGTAATTGATAGAAAATAAGTAACTACCCTTTCCGGGTGTCCGCCCTGAGATTGGGAGGTCTGGGTTTGTATCCCTGGCCGGATCATACCAAAGACTCTAAAAATGGGACCAAATGCTTCAGCATCAAGGGACTTACTGTCGCAGGGACAGTAAAGGTGCGATCAGACTTGAATTTAAATATTCACCTCGGTTCGTCCCGTTTGTGCTGCGCCAGGTCGTGCCGCGCAACTTTGTCTTTGCATTGACTTTGTATGTAATCGTGCCACTCTAACCATCCAAGTCTGAACGCACCTTGAGTCCCTGCGACACTAGCGTCATGTACAGGGGCTGTAGCTGCCTCATGCTACAAAAACAGGAGATATAGGCCACTGCTCTATGGGGCCTCATGGTGGCTCGGCAATTAAGGCTTACTTACTTCTTTAATAATGCACATGGCCCACCCATCTGACCACTTAACACAGCAGCCGACTTCCGAGATGTTCACTGTAGCGATGTGTTGCGAAAACCTAACGTCGGCCCGCGGTGGCCGCAGAGAGCGCACAAACCTAACGTCGGCCCGCGGTGGCCGCGGAGAGCGCACAAATACATATCGGCAGCCAAGACCACTGACATTTAACCCATTACATGCCGCTACCTAGTGTCTGAATTCAGACCAGATGCCAGAAAACTGCAATTGAACGGTAAATAAAATACTATTAATTCTGGATTAAATGCCATTAAAGAAAAACAAGATTTCCCGGGATTGGCATGCAAACGAGGGTCCAAGCAATAAACCTGAGAAATTTTGATTGATTGATTGATTGATTGAAATATTTATTAACAGTTTGCAGAATTACAGTACATTTCAAGCACCAACTCAATACAAAGGCTGTTAACTGTGAGTGGACGACCCAATTAAGCATTACACTTGTTTCCAATAGGATCCACCATGTTCAATTCATCAAAAACATTTAGAGACGTACAAATAGACAATTCTATATAGACAAAGAACAGAACAGGAATTCATCATAATGGAGGTAAAAAGGGAAAAGAAACATATACAGTGAGGGAAAAAAAGGGGTGGGCGGTGGGGGGGATTCACATTTGCGGGTGCGCCATGGCGTGCCCACATTACCACATCCATAATAGCAAAATGGCCATTGGTCACACCTCCACATCTTAATTTAAGTAATAAGACCTGCCGTTCCCGGGACTATAGGGACATTTTCACTCATTCTGAGTTCCATTAACAGTGATGATTTATTTTTGCTGTGTAGGTAGAATAGCAGGCCCTTCGGTGGGTGTTTAGTCACTTAAGTTGGTCAATAACTCTGGGATTGCTGTGAACAAACCCACTCTTGAATGGAATAGGGCCTCAAGCATCCAAGTTTCCATCTTGGTTTGGGACTAGTGCCTTAAGTGTCTTCATGTAATGAAAGGGGGCTTACAGTACAGTTATAGTCAACCCTGATGCATCCTCTTCCTTTAATTGATGTACATAATATATTACATTTAAAGACCACCCTGATGGCCCTGGATACTGGTTAGTTATCATCAGATTGAAATACCATTTACACGGGTGATTTTCACCTGGACAATTATATTTTTGGAATTTTCATAATGTTGCTGATGTCTGAGGTGGGTCTTTCAGTGCCTTCATGATTCTCAGTGACATACGGTAGGTAGGTTTGTTTCCCTCCTCACGTCCCTGTTTTCCTCTACAGGCAGGTGTTCGGGTAAATTTCACCCGTGCTAAGTGATAGCGTGATAGAGATAAATCACATACATCTATTTATCTATTTATTTATTGTATTTATTTGGTATTCACTGGAACATTCACACATGTCCCAGGAATGGGTGGACAAAAGGAGAAGTTCCCAGCTCCATTTTGTTTTTAGGAATATTTTTAAAATAATACCCACGATTTTCACCGATTTAGCTCCCCTATGATATGAAGCGGCCGAAATGAGTTTTCTTCAACGGGTGGCTGGCATCTCCCTTAGAGATAGGGTGAGAAGTTCAGTCACACGAGAGAGACTCGGAGTAGAACCGCTGCTCCTTCGCCTGGAAAGGAGTCAGCTGAGGTGGTTCGGGCATCTGGTTAGGATGCCTCTCGGGCACCTCCCTAGGGAGGTACGCACGTCCCACTGGGAGGAGACCCCGGGGCAGACCAAGGCGCAGTTGGAGGAAACACATCGACTCATTGGCCTTGGAACGTCTCGGAATCCCCCAGGAGGAAGTCACTAATGTTGCTCTGGAGAGGGAAGTCTGGAGCACTCTGGTGGAGCTGTTGCCCCCGCGACCCGACTACGGATAAGCGGTTGAAGATGGATGGATGGATGGATGGATGGATGGATGGATGGATGATATGATGATGGTGTGACAAAAAGACACTTACCGTAAGCAATACAAGGTAAACACAAGCATCACATGCAGAAAGACAGACAGTGCAGTGCCTCAGTTATCTAGGACCATATTATTCATAGGTAATCTTAGCATCAGTCCAAACACTATAAAATAAAAACACATTTTTGGAACTATATAAACTATAGGATGCCAGGTAAACAAATGAACCTATGCGTCTGTATAAATAACATGCTATCTAAATTGCATTTAAACTTTTCGATAAGACGGTCATCAAAGCTAGGTCAAGTGCTACGGGCCGAAGACCAATTATTTTTTCAACAATAATTCATATGTGCATGCGGTTCTCGCATGGACTAGATCCATTTCATACTTTTAGAGTTCAATTAGCACAGATGATTGCTGGTGTGTACTGTAGCTAAATTGAAAAGCAGGCCCTTGGCAGGGTTTAGTCACTTAGAAAAAATGTTTTGGTTCATTCGACTGTAAATAGCATGTGGAGTGGACGTCAGACTGCAGGGAGAATGTTACGAAACATTCTTTGTTCTGTTCCATCTGCTTGTTTACTGTAATGTTTCATTTATTACTTCATTTCATACAACAGCTGTGATGATGGCCTCCTTTTTCACCCCACGCTTTTGTCTTTTTGTTTTTTCTCTTCTCTCACTGGGTCCCAAGTCAATTTGATTAATTACGATTGTCCCACTTCTCTGCAGGCGTGCCTTCCACGAGGGCACACACACACATGTATGCACGCACGCACGCACGCACGCACGCACGCACGCACGCACGCACGCACACTGACTCTCTCTCTCTCTCTCTCACACACACACACACACACACACACACACACACACACACACACACACACACAGTGATAATCTTTGTGTTTTATTTGAGTTACTCCCAGAGAAGCCAGATCTGTCAGAACATAAATGTTTCATGTGATAGCGTAACAGGTACGCACACACGCACGTATATCCTGTTGTCTTTTGTACTGTATTTATACAGTTATAATGCTGATAAGTAAGGTACAAAAAAGATAATAACACAGCTCTATATACAAATACCTCATTTATAAATAGATAGTCTAGATTATATGTTGTCTTTGTGAAAGCTACGAGTGATATAGTCGGTTGCATTTTTGTTTGAAAGTTGCTTATGTGGTCTCTGGTTGAAAGATTCAATGTTAAAAAAAATTGTATCTGTTTTCTTTTTTTCTTTTTTCTTTTCAGGGCGTAGGTGATCTCAGAATAGCTCCTTAAGCCATGTCTCTTGTCTCTGTAAGACACTGTTGGTTCCCAACCTTCTCTGGATTACGGCCCACTTCAAAATCTCAAAAGGCTGCGATGTTACAGTAAGTGGTCAGATAGGTGGGCCATGTGCCTTTTAAGCATCAATCAATGATAGTGTTCCGGCTTGGATAAATAGAACGAATGAATTCCTATTTATTGGTATCACAAATAAAACTCCCCCTTCCGATTGATTGATCATTTAAATAACATGCTCTGGAAAAACACAAAGGCAGCATTTCAGCTTCAGAATCTCTAATGCATATTATCTGTTGATTGGCCAGATTGCTGACATAATATCTGGTGTTATCGGTGCTGCCATGCTTGTTATCGGTGCTGCCTCTGCTCCATGTAGAGGAGCAGAGGAGACTGTCTTTGGTATATCAGTTGATACAGAAGTTGTTTTCCAGAGTGCTACTTCCTACTTGCATCTGTCCCCAACACTCTCAGGCTGTGCAGATTCAAGTGAATGAAGCCATGGATCTAAAGCCACATGATATCCTCTGGTGGGTGCTTCATTTTACACCCTGAACAAACATTTAGCCAATATTAGCCGACATGAATATGATCAGTGCCTTTTACAAAGAGCATGAACTTATTGAAGTACATTGACATCAGTGAAGAGGGAATTCTGAAGCATTGATGCTGCAGCGTTTCACAATCAATGCAGCATGTGGAAATACGGGACATATAATACACAATACATAATCTGACAATTGAATAAATAGTGGGTGAATTCAAGTCAATAATGAAATGAATGCTAATATGCTGGGTGTATTCTATAATTCATTTTCCAATAGGCAAATTAAATAAATACTGGATGTAGTCAATAATGAAATAATCTGACAAAAATAAAGTCAATAATACATCATGTAATAATGAAATAAACAGTGGGTGTAGTCAATAATGAATAATCAATATAAATTGTGGGTGTAGTAGACAATGGCTTAGACGGTGAAACAGAACCGTGAACATATAATACTGGGGGACAATAATGAACAATCTAATAATGAATAGTAGGTGTATAGTCAATAATTAATAATCAAATATGTAAATAAATGCTGTGTGTAGTCAGTAGCAAAATGAATCATCTACACAAAAAAAGTCGCTTTCCCCCCATATTTTCCATATAAAAGTGGTATACAACTCTATCATTATCACCACCTCAGTGGAAGAAGACGTTCCACTTTGATCTTTCATGTAATGGATGGTGTTTACGTAGATTTTTAAAAAGGTGAGAACATAAGAGCACAATGAACATGAATAGAATAGTCTCAGGTTCTTGTCTGTCAGTAATTAGAGCGTGGTTATAAATGCACTGCACGTTCACATCAAGCCATTAATGAGCAACACCAGATCAGCCCGCATTTAATGAGGACGTTTTTCATCAAAAGTTCAACATCAACCTCTTCAAGAGGCACTTTATTCCTCCCCATAACTTAACGTCCACCTCCGCTTGAAAGAAAGTAATAATTTAGAATGTATGTGGCTCTCACTTTTATAATAACACTAGCTACTGTTAAAGGGACATCTTCTCTGTCTATATTCTCTGTGGTTTGCCACGTGATCGGAAATTGGGGCCGATCATGTAATTTTAAAATGTTTGGAATCGGATCGGGAGCAAAGAAAATGTGATTGGAACAATAGGACATCCCTACCATTAACGTTTCTTAACACTGGAAACCCACATTCCTGTAGGATTATAAGCAAATCAAGGTGTATATCGTCTCTTTCGGGTGGAAACCTCATAAAACTGTTACTTTTCAGGATTCAAATAAAAAGATTAACAAGCAGATCTACAAGCTTTAAACACAGTGGGAAAGCATGTAGATCTGCAACTTTTGATGCTTTTGACTGATGCTGTAGTGTGGTCAAGTGTGGTTCATTTACGGAAAATGCACACAAAGGTAAAACATGGAGATAAAAGGTTTCTGCCCGACAGATACGAATCACGATATAGCACTCACACAATGGCACACCAGCTAAACGAGCATAATTAAATCCAAATGTTAAAAGTTAAGTTTAAATAAGTTTGATTTGATTAGCATGTTATGTTTTGTAACTTTCCTCACTGCCTGCTAGTGCTAACCTTGTTCCATCGTAAAATACGTTATGGTATATGTGGTATGGTAAATGAAGGTGAATATCTCCTAAAGCTCTAGGATTTATAAATCAATTATAAATTTAATTGGTAAACAGATTGCTCATCTTTCTCCTGCCTCTATTTTGGACATGCATGTATCATATTGGAAGTGACGGTTCATTCCTGTTGGGAATCACTTGACATTTACTCACTAAATTACTCCTAAATTAATTTGTATTTTGTGCCAGGGACCACCATACCAGATTTGTGTTCTTAAAATGTCCTATTAGCCGCATCTTTTGGACTTGTTTTCTTAGACCTGTTTGTATATCTTCTCACAAAAATCTGGCAACGCTAGAAGAGCAGTGACAGAGGATGAAGGTGCTGACACAATCTCAGAGTGACAGGAGAGTCTGCTGCTGTGATCGCTTCTTGTCACAAAGATCTTTGAATTCCAGCCACCTTCTCTCTTCTCTCTCTCTCTCTCTCTCTCTCTCTCTCTCTCTCTCTCTCTCTCTCTCTCTCTCTCTCTCTCTCTCTCCCCTCAGAGTAGACTGCAGAGTAGCCTGAAGCTAGCTCAAAGTGCTGGGTAGACAGTTCAGATTGTAACAAGATCCACAAAGCGACCGCTGACATGTTCAACATGACTCATAACTCAGATATCTGCAGGGCTGGAAGGAGACAACAGCTCTGCTGACATGGAACAGGAACAACGGCGGTTCAACTCTCAGCGGGGAAGTCAGGCGGCTGCACGCTTCTACAGTATGTAGAATAACCGTGCATAGATGCATGGTCAATTTGTAAACATATAAGACTTGAGAATATTAGCCTCATGCTGCTTGCCCCTTTGGTTGCCCACATCCTGCTCAATATCAGCCCTGAACATACACTACTGCAGGAGCCTCCTTCTTGGCTCCTTGATTGAAATGTATAAATACGTCTACACATACATTCGTGAATCCACTTGCTAACCGGCTGTCGCTGTTGAGCAATGTTTTTTTAGGGGGATATAGGTGACCATACCACTAACAACCTATATAAGGCAAGATTATCGCTCAATACCGACAGCCGGACAGCAAGTGCATTCAAGTACCGGTATGTAAATAGACAATATTTTAGAAAACGAGATACTCAGGGTCGGATTTACCCTCCCAAGGGCTCCCGGGCTAGACACATTTTCAGGGCCCCCCTGGGCTGTGGTGCGTTTCCCAAAACATTGAGGTATTTTGTTTTAATTTCGCTGTAATTTTGGTGTACCCAGCCCGGGTGCAGTACTTAGTTTAGACAGTACTTAGTTTAGACTAGTCATTTGGTTAGACCAGTCATTAGTCCTACAACTACAACCTATCTCAAACCCTCACCCTAATCCTAACCTCCCACGGGGCAGCACACCTAAACCTAACCTTAACCCATGTCTAACCAATGACTAGTCTAAACTAAGTATGCACCCCCCCAGCCCCCCCAAAAGAGAGAGGCACGTTTTACAAATGTCAGCCTCCTGGTCGCGCTATGAAAGGCAGATGTGAAAAATGCAGGTCAAAGGTTTGTCCTTGGCCTCTAGGATTGTGTATGCAACATTTCACGCAGATAGGTGCAGTTATAGGTAAAAAAATGTGAAAAGCTGCCTCATGGTGGCGCTATAACAGGCCGGAGACAATAATGCATTGCAATAGGCTCTATATATGCACACACAGCAGCTATATTGTAAATGAATTGGGCCTGCAATTCCTTCACATGTCTTAATGAAGGCTCTGTTCCATTCTGGTCAGACAGAGTCAGGGTGCTCATATACGTATAGGCCATATTCAGACAGCTAGGCTGGCAACTCTGTGACATCATGTATATTTGCTGTGTTCCGGGCTGCAAATCGGATAAACGTCTGGAATCAAGGAAAACATTGTCATTCCATCGTTTTCCGATGTATTGTGAAAATCCTGATATTTCTGAGATGAAATATCAACACACATCTTGGATTTATTATTTAAGAAGTGAAAGCTGCCCGATTTAACAAGATGTCAATGTATGTAATGTAACATACACAAATAAGGCTCTCATGCCTTGCTGGCCTAAAAGGCCCAAAGTCCTTCCATTATGGCTGCATGTGCATAAAGCCGTCAGGACCACTGCAAGTCCAGTTGAACTTGAAATGACGAAACACTGCAGCTACGTATTAGATTTCACATAATTGTCATGTAATGTGTTGAAGTGATCAGCCCATGCAGTGGAGTGTGTGGCAGCAGAGATAATGGAGGTTGTAATCAAGTGGAGAGCAGCGTTGGATGAGGATTCACCTCAGGCCCTGAACGCACATAATGGATCTGAAGCATCACAGAGACAGAACAGTGGGAGCATGTGTGTGCGTGTATGTGTGCGTGCAGCGTGCGTGCGTGTAATACTTTCTTCTATTTTCTATATATAATGTTCTTGTCATGGAATATGTTTTATACACACATGAAAATGTTTGAGAACCACTGGTTTAAATAATATAGGAAGCAAGTGCAAAATAAGCAACTATAGAAACAAGCGTGCAAAAAACGCAACCTGCAACTACCAATATTTCCAAGAAACTTCACAGAAAAACATCAGTGTTTGTGTGCACATGCATGTGGTTGTGGAGGAGGTTGTGCACCATGTTGATTCCCTGAGAGCCCACACAGTAGAGAGGAGTTGGGGGGCCTGAGGTTCAGCATGAGATGCCATTAGCATTCAGAAGCCACAGATTAACCAGCATCAAACATTTACCTGTAAGGCCTCATTTAGCATGCAAATCTATATGGGGGGTGGTGGTGGTGGTGTTGGGCCGGGGGGGGGGGGGGGGCTTCACAAGTAAATAGCATGCCAGAAAAACATGTTTTCAATATCGGGGGAATATTCAGCCTCACGGAATCATGTCAAAACATTGGCTTTTTAGTTGTGAATTGTTTGCTTTTTTTACCCACTATTATAATTCTACATTACTTTCACTTTACACAACTCAACCTATTTTTAGTGTTTAAAGTTTCAAGCTCAGGTTTCCCTGTTAAACTACTGACCTATATCAGCTATTCCGTAAGAGTCTCCACCTGCTTTCCCTCCCGTTTAGTCCCACAGTCTGTGGCGTTTGCTTATGCTCCTTTAGCCACTGGCAAAACCCTTGATTAGGTCGTTAGTCGCTCCCTGACATCTTGTCAAAGGTTCCATTTCATGTGCCCTCTGCGGGTTAATGAGGTTGTGTGCGTGTGTGCGTGTGCATGTGCATGTGCGTGCGTGCGTGCGTGCGTGCGTGCGTGCGTGCGTGTCTGGCCTCATTTACAGGGCAGGCGGAGGCAGCCTTCAAAACAGCAGGGGGTCTTCTTAGCGGGATGTGACGAGAGAGTCGATGATTTGGACCAATTAGCCAATTAGTCCAAAAGGCCGTGAAACCGCTGCAGTTTGAGAGTCGGTAGAGAGGAAAGTGTACAGTTGCACACACAAGAAAGCAGGGGGACAAATAAATAACCACGAATTACATTCGCACGCACACACGCACTCCGATGGCAACAATGCAAGGCACCAGCCTGCTCATTAGGAACTTGAACACAGCACCGGCCTTTCCAACAGGCATCCACCCTCAGGGGGCCTCCGACTGACCACCAGTCAACCCCCCTCCCCTACCTTTGCACCAGGGCCCTTTCTCTTTCTCACTGCCTTGCTCTCTCCCACATAACCTGGGTAAAATGTCCAGCATTGTTGTGGCTGCGTAATTGAGTACCACAGACGAAAAACAGTCTAAGTCCAAATTTCAGACTGACCCCTCCACGAAAAGGCCTCGTTGTCCTGAACCCTTATCTATCATTTATATATTATGGATCAATAGTGTGGACTTAGACTGTTATTCGTCTGTGGTACTCAATTGTTGAGAGTGATGGCTGCGCGCAATATTGAACAGTCAAGACTATTTGTATCAATAAGAGACAGACGAGACAAAAGAGAGGGCGATACACAAGCAAGACATTAATCTTAAAGGGGAATTCCACTCATTTTCAACATTTTACTATGTCATTAATATACTTTGGAGCTGTTGTGTGGAAATAATAAAAGTGCATCTTGATGACATCATCAAGATGTACTACACAGACAGACAGACAGACACATAGATAGAAATAAATAGTCATGGTTTAACCCATTCTGGGCTATTGAAAAATAGAGTGTCGCGCTACGAGCTTGTAGATTTTTGAAAAATCGTGAAAATGTGTTGCAAATCTTTGAATATATATTCTTTCAGAGTGAGCGTTTTTAACTCAAATCTTTGCTTCTGGGGGCTAGGTCCCTGGAACAACATCTTTTCAGATGGGGGTCGGCGGCCAATTACATATATTTTTGGGGGTCCTTGACATGAAAATGTTTGAGAACGACTGACATAGAAACTTGGGTTTTTCAGAAAACTGTCAGGATTTAGAAGGCATTTGTAGAATCTTTTTTCAGGTTTAATTGGGTAAAGACAAAAGTTGACCTTTTGGACCTGTGAGATGACCTTTGAGATCCCAGCAAGCCAAATGACGTCATGATGACGTTATGAGGACGTCCTCCAGTGACTCCGGTGACGTTCAGGACTAGGCCAGATCACAGCCCATATGGGGATGATCTTTACGTCATTTCCAGGACGTCTTCACCAGTTGAAATAATTAAGCTCATTCGGGGCCAGATCTGACAGTTATGATATGACTTAAGTTAATCTGGCCTCGATCGGACTCTCTCTGATTCATCCAGGGACATCCGTCTTAGTGGGCAGATTTTATGTTTATGATATTCTGGGCCAGATGTGACTAGTCTTGGTTTGACTTGATCTGGCCCCAATATAGATGTCACTAATTCGTCCAGGTCCTGACCGTGCTTGCTGGGATGACTTCTGTGTATACTTTTTTTTGTTGTAGCCTACTGGCATGAGCTTGAGCAGAGCTTTCATCTTGGATCAGATATAAAAAAATGGGTTAAATCATTTAATTAGAGCGGACGTAGAATACGCACATCGACAGGCTGGGTGCTGGGCTAAAGAAATTTCAGCAGATATTGGACGAGCCCGCACACCACAGGTATAAGAAAGACGTTCTTTATTGAGAATTCTGACAACGTTTCGATCTATTTGATCTTCATCAGGTCATGTGAACATACACAAATGTATATCTGTGCGGTTACCCGTTTCACCAATCCATCAAATCAAGATCTCTTGTGAGATTAACATTAATTATGCATTCCTCAGCGCAATAAGTCACAGAAAACTCATTTGGAGGCCAAATCACCACACATTTTCCCGCGGTTACTGTAGGTAGATTGGTATCGTTTCTGTGCAGGCAGAATGTTACTGACCTGTGTCCTGTACAGAAACCACAGTACTAAATGGTAAATGGTAAATGGTGCATTTATATAGCGCCTTTATCCAAGGCGCTTTACATAGATTGTGCATTACATTCACCCATTCACACACACATTCATACACCGATTGCGGCGGAAGCCATGCAAGGTTAGCCTGGTTAATAAACCAGACCGAATCAGCCGTTGGCAAAAAAATTTTTGCCTGCCAGCGGATTAGGGTCTGGCGAGGCTCAGTAGCACGCCTCTTTCCTACAACCGAGAACAGGTCGGGCCAATCGGGACACGGTATGCAATATGGGCGGGCTTTGGTACAGTGACGTTCAATGCTTGAGACCTTTGACTGACAGTAGCTCTGACCAATTGCGTCAAAGAGAAAATGTTTGAACCCGCCCCCCGGGAAATGAAATCCAAGTGGAGCCAGCCCAGACTAATATACCGCGACAGTGTTGTGTGATATTAGTCTGGTTTATTAGCCAGGCTAATGCAAGGTACCAACCAGCACATCGGGAGCAATTTGGGGTTCAGTGTCTTGCCCAAGGACACTTCGACATGTAGACAGGAGGAGCCGGGGTTCGAACCGCCGACCCATGGATCATTGGACGACCTGCTCTACCTCTTGAGCCACAGTCGCCACTCATCCGGCCACTCTACCACTGATCCACTACCACTCAGGGGTGGCCACTGCCCACACACACACACACACACACACACACACACACACACACACACTCACACACGCGTGCGTGCGTGCGTGCGTGCGTGCGTGCACACGTGCGTGCGTGCGTGCGTGCGTGCGTGCGTGCGTGCGTGCGTGCGTGCGTGCGTGCGTGCGTGCGTGCGTGCGCTCCGTTTTGGGTAATTGCGATCATTTCAATATTAATGAGCTCCCTCTTGTCTACATGCTAGTGGGTCATGCTCGAGCCTTTGCATGCAGATGGCGTCAGAGTGAAAATAAAGATCAAAGACAGGAGAAATCCCATCGGTTCCACTCCCTGAGCCACACCAAGGTTTTAGGAGAAGCTGCCTGCTTCATTTCTGGGCTGAGAACGAAGAGGCTGAATGTGAGATTTGTCTAACGCCCAGATGGCAGCAACTGATATACAGCCAGGAAGACTCTGCTGCTGCTTCTTTGTGCGTGTGCGTGTGCGTGCGTGCGTGAGTGCGTGCGTGCGTGCGTGCGTGCGTGTGCATGCATGCGTGTGTGCGTGTGCATGCATGCGTGTGTGTGTGTGTGTGCGTGCCTGCATGCGTGCGTGTGCATGCATGCGTGTGCGTGCGTGCGTGTGTGTGTGTGTGCGAACATATAAAAGACTATACAATGTATCATTACACCTCTACTTTATAAGCATTTAAAACATTACAGTATTGTTACACCTCTAATGTATAAACATAAAATGTTACATAATGTATCAGTCACACACCTACTAGCATTTAAACGTGACATAATGTACTGCTGTAAGAAGAAGGTAATCATTGCACCACAATCTCTGCTGTTTAGAACAAAGCTCTCCATTGGAAACATATTGGAGCCGTAGAATTATGTGACAGGAGAGATTCATAAAGTTGGGTCCTGGACTCCTGGTTGCATCCAGGGCTGCATGGCTCATCCGTCACACGGCCCGTGTCACGGCATCCACTCTACTGTCGCTCTGCTATAAAGCGCCAATGCCATACTTGTGCATTAATAAAATGCTGCGGAAATTAATGTTATACATTATTTCCTTTTTGAGCTCCCCCGTCTGCTTTGGATGAGGAGGAAATTGGTACGCCAAAGTGTGAAATGAAGAGATGTGCCTTCTTTGTCTCGCAGGATGCAAATGAAATGTCAGCACGCCACAAAGGTACTTAATGAGATTTCACCCCCTTTCTAATTTCCACATTGTTGGCTAAAGTGTGAAAACTCCAACAAACTGATTCATTAGAATCCAACTTGTCTGAGATGCTGCTGCTTTGCTCTCTGTAGCGTGTCATCATATTGACTCTAAGAATATCTATTCCAATCTGCCAGCGCCGGCTCAACAAGAGCTGCCATGAATATTCATGAAGGTCTAATGCACAGCAACACAGTACACTGTGGCGTGTTGTGGTAGGGAGAGTAAACGGTGCTGTGTCGATCTACCGATCTGTAACAATTCTAAACATGATGTTACTACTCTGAAATAGGTTTTAATGGTTCTATCATTTGATGAGAGCCTATGACAGCGTGCAAAGAATGATTTCCCTCAATTTACTATCCCCGTCCATGTTTTTTTGTGGCTTTTGCCTTTTATTTTATATTTTTTTATAGAGGGATAGACAGTATAGGCTGACAGGAAATGGGGAGAGAGATGGGGGGGCATGACGCGCAGCAAAGGCCGTCGGGATCGGGAGTCGAACCCACGGCACACTGCCAGGTGATTACCAGCCAAGGTGCCTGGACCGCTGAGCCACGGCCCAGGCCAGGTCTACCCTTTTATGTACATGATGGAGACCCCAACGTACCCCAATGTACCATAGGTACCTGGGGCACCTGGGGTAGGAAGCAATAGGAACAGCAGAATAAGCTAATTGACATTGCCAGAGAAGATTTGTCACATATTTCATGGGTGAAAACTAGCTCTGGTCCATGGGACTCTCCATTTCCTGCCACCGCAAGACATGCAGCACAGCGTCTCGACTAAAATAAGAAGAATGATTTTACTTTTAGTTACTCCACTACAGATATTGCCGAGAGAAAATCCCATTGACAAGAATTGTCCTTCTGGTAGGGGGGCTCAGAGTCCGTCCACTAGGGAAAGTAGGCTGTCTTCATCACAAAACTGTCTTTGTGAGTCGCGAAATCGTTCTTTTTATTTTAGCAGAAGTCAAGAGGCTGTGCTGCATGTCATGCGGTGGCAGTAAATGGAGAGTCCCATACTATGGACCAGAGCTAGGTGCAAGCCTGTATACTCTGTTAACTGGGCTATCATTTAAGGGGGAATAAAAAAGCATATTTTTTTTCAATTATATAATGCCAAGAAGCATTGTTACAACAACATAAAAATACTTTACCAAGCACACATTTCCAAACTTATTTTGTGGCATGTTCATATGCTTTATTATATACAGTATGCACAGTGTCATTTTAATTATCCATATTGATTTGTTGCTGTTTATGTTGTTCCGTCCAAATCGACAAAGTATTTATGTCTCTAGCAAACAGATTAATTAATTCAGCCTTTTATCTGCCTTCCAGTGATGTCATGCAAGGCTGCTATAAATCATTTTAATTAGCCTTGCCAGACAACAAGTGTTTTCCTATTTAACGCCACCATTAGCTACGGTGGGCAGCACTGGGCACAACACACCATATTGATGTGTCTCCAGACACACACAAACAAAAACACGGTGAATTGACATAAGTACATTCTTGATCCCACTTTGAGAACTGTTCCCACTTCTTACTGTGACAGCTGTGCCTTGCAGCCAGAGAGGCTAGTCTGCCTCCCCGTGAAGAATGCTCAACTATTTTTCACAAACTCAACCAGACCAAACAATAACAGTTTGTCCCTGTGGAATACATAACACTGTAAGACAGTGTTAGAAAAGAGAGAGAGAGAGAGAGAGCCCCGAGGGACAGTTTGGTGTACCCGTTTCGTTCATGTCCTCAGGTTGTACAAGCTGTTTGACTGTTTAATGTATCAATTAAAAATCAGTGTTTTGCCGCCTGCTGGGCTCTCCAGTCTGGCATGGCCCACTGATGCCAAGTGAGGTAACCCCCACCCCAAACCCTCCCCCTCAAACCTCTCCCCCTGGGGGCTGAGCATTCAAAACACACTCACTGCAGCCGCCGCTCAGCAGGAAGTGGACAAAACCAGGATCAGCTGAACTGGAGCCTAGCAGACCACTGTCAGCTTGAGCTAACGATGGCACGCACGCACGCACAAAACCAGTGCTGTGCGTGCGTGCGTGCGTGCGTGCGTGTGTGTGTGTGTGTGTGTGTGGGGGGACTTACCTGCTTCGTTCAGCCTCCTATCAGGCTGGATCAATCCTCGAAGAGGGCTGTCTGTCAAAGCACTATTCAACGTGTGAACAGTGGCAGTGTACACGCTGTGCAGGGCGCTGCTGCCGTGTTACTACAATACTTTAGGGCTCCAAAGGTTTGGTAATCCCTCCGTAGAGTTATCTCGCTATGTTACGTTCGGTTCTCTCGAATTTGTAAGAATATTACTTTCGTGATCTAATGGAGTAGGGCTGTTTGTCCCAATTCTGTAATCTTTAGTTTGTTAGATTAGGTAGCGTTTTCTTGAGTTAGGATTCCTTACCTATAAGCTATAACAAAGAAATACATTGCATGGATGCACCTGGGACGTATCCTCAGTGATGTATCCTGAGGTCAACAGTGTTTCGGGTCTACCGTCCAACATATACCCCTCACTCAGGCGACCCAGCCGGGGTGATCAAGTCCCGACTTACCTCCCAGTAGCTACCCTCAATCAGTCCCACTAGGGCAAAACCAGGGCCACACAAACCGTTGGAACTACTCCAGAACTACTCTGCCTGCAGGGCTGGGAGGTACGCTTCTGGCACATGGAAGGACAATAGGCTCTGTGGGTTGACTCCTGTCTGGGCCCTTCCTACGTCTCACCAGGTCCACTCCTGCTCTCACCAGGCCCAGGACCTGTGTGTTGTGATTTATACTCTTTGGATATGCACTGGATAAAAACTGAATGAATGAATGAATGAATGAATGAATGAATAAATAAATAAATAAATAAATAAATAAATAAATAAATAAATAAATAAATAAATAAATAAACAAACAAACAAATAAATAAATAAATGGATTTGAAAATGCCAGATCAGCCAGGCCAGGAACATGACGTAGCTCATGAATTATTAATTGATTTAGAAATGGCCACAATATTTGCGTAGCCTACTGAGTGCACATGCAGAGATTGGAAACACACCAACCACTTTTAACTAAACATACAGGGTCTGACCTTTACCGCAGGCCAAGCTCTGAAGGGAAATCCCCCCCACTTTAGTTACATTTCAATATGCAGATTGGACCTGCACACTTAATGACACACACACACACACACACACACACACACACACACACACACACACACACACACACACACACACACACACACACACACACACGGCACACACACACACACACACGGCACGTGCACACACGCGCACGCACGCACACACGTACTCTCTCTCTCCAGAGTGGTGGTCCATAGCCGGGGGGGTGGGGGGCCTTCTAAACTCTCACTAAGGTCACAGAGCAGCTGTTCCTCTGCCTCGGGGCTCTGCATCGGGAGGTCACAGACAGAAGAGTGAGAGCAGAGCGATAAGTGATTGGAGGGGCACTGTGGAAGCACTGGGAAAACAATTTAAGGTAACAGCACCTCATGGAACCTACGGGAGGATTTCTCTCTGCAACCCGGCGCACTGAGGCTGTTTTCTGTTCAAGGTCAATGTTGATCAGCACCAGTCGAAAATGAGTTAATGAAAATGCAGAAGTGGAAGAAAGTGCCCAAACGAACACGTGCTAATCTAATTTAAAAGGTTTCATCGGTAGCCGTTGTTTGAAAAGAGGCAGATACATGACAGTACATCCTGCAAAGGTGTGTTTGTTTGTCGTTTTCGCATTTTGTTTTTTATTATTTTTACCCCCAAACAAAGGAGAAAACCCCAGCCTATATCTACTTGCTCTTGCAGTGTTTCACAGCCGCCGTCTCAAATCCCGCCCATGTATCCTTGACAAAAAAGTTGATTGGAAGGAGGATTGATGGTGTGTGCCTGTGGCCTACTTTCTAGGTGTTTCGTGTTGTTGTTCATCATCGCAATCTTGGGGAGCTAGAGCGAGTCTTTGGGGAAAAAGAGCCTATCCCCTGAGGGGAGGGTATAGGGAGAGAGAGAGAGAGAGAGAGAGAGAGAGACTTCAGTCCCTCCTGACTGTGGGGAGAACTCTCCAAGGAGTAGTAAGGTGGTCGCATTGTTAAAAACTGCACACAAGCCTGCATGCATGATGTGCACATGGTTGCACTTTTATACACTTTTAAAAGACAAAAGGCGGCGGGGATACTTGGGTGTGAAACAAAGCAAAAGCACCTAATATTTAGTTAGTTTGGTTCCTGGTAACAGTGAGCGAGGAGAACAGCTTTGTGGGTCATCAGGAGTGTGGATGATTGGATCACGAAAAGATAAACACTGGCGGCTCTGACTGCTGTACACTTGCAGACTTAGAATGAATTGTTACTGTCGGGCAGAAACCTCCTATCTCCATTTTCTAACCTTTTGTGTTTTTTCGTAAATTGACGCCCTACTTTATCATACTACATCGTCACACAAAAGTATCAAAAGTAGCAAATCCACAAGCTCTGGTATGAAGCAACTAAATGAGCTTGTCGATCTGCTACTGTTTGTTTGTTTGTTTGTTTGTTTGTTTGTTTGTTTGTTTGTTCATTTGAATCCTGAAACGTAACAGACACGTGAGTTTTCTACTCAACAGAGACGAGATGAGATGATTTAGGTTAAAGATAGGTTGAAGATGATCTTCATCGTACCTTCATGCATCTCTCCATGCTAAGGTCTAGCTTGCGCAGGGGCGTATCCAGGGTGGGCCTAAGCTATGTCTGAACTGGGCACAGCAAAAAAAAAAAGAAAAACATGTGATAGCTTCATTACATAACATAATGTGGATGCAATCACTGCATTCAATTTAGCAAAATATGGCAGTGGGTGTATTATTATTCACATTTTCCTATTTGGATCCATAGCCACAAGCACTGCCTAGTTTGTCCATCTGTACCTGCGTAGATTGATTGGTCATGCCTGTTGATGCCCGACATCATATCTAGAACGCGGCAGTGTAGTTTTTCTTCACCCCGGAAACTCGTGTATTTATTTATGATTGAATATAAACAATAAGCCTCTCTGAGAGTAGCCTAAATGTTAGCCTCACAATGTCAAACGTCTATTCCAAAGTTTTTGGAAAGAAAGGAAGTAGCCTAAGCAGTCCCCAGAGGAGCTACTGTACAACAGTTGTATCCTGAGAGGAGTTCACCTTTACTGGGCAACTCCACAACAGCATCCGCCATTGATTATGAATTACTATGTGATTGAAGACATTAAAGGTCATACTTTTTGCCGAATGGATTTTCATTGATTGTGCCCTGCATTGTAACCCAGGTCAAAATAGCCAAGTCAATAAAATAAGGATCTAAATATAAATGGATTTAGGATATAAACCAGGTTAAAATATAGTAACCAAACTTCTACAAGAGCTTTAACCATGAAAACTAAATAGGATTTGTCTAAAACTATTTGATATACAGAGTACAATGTATGGGTTTATATTGTAACTGTATTCACATTCATCTACTTGTGTAGTGTCTTTGAGAGCCCTAGCTGTGAGGTGCTCTGAATAAGCCAATGAATCAATTGACCAATCAGGTCTCTCAATTAATAGACTTTGGAGAATCACCAGCCCAGGTGATGTGATTCAGCTAATTGCATGCTGCAGAGTGTTCTGGAGAGAACAGGAGTGAGAAGCCTGTTGAGCAGACAGTTTGACAAACAGAGAGGAAAGACAAGATTTGATGAATGTGAACAGATTGTTTTCATTTAAAGAGAAGAGTGCTGATCCTTTTGAGAAGTTTGATCCTGGAACCTGTTAATTGTGTGAACTTTGTGAACACTGACTTGGTCAGGTCTTTTTGCTTTGATTGGATTGATTCGAGTGATATTGGCATATCACTCTGGCGAGCTACCCAAGATTCACCGGATCAAGATCCTCAACACAGCTGTCCCCTTAAATCAGATAAGAGATTGAGCCTTTGGTAGTGTGGTGTGGTAGAACTCAACACTATTACCACTGCAGCACACAGTGAGACCCTCAGTGTGCTAGCTAATTGTAGTGCACCTCCACTGCATACACATTGCACACACCTACCATACCTGGATGGACATACTGTACAGTGAACTTTACAGTCACAATACACTGAATACTTACACCCTGATGGACTCTCAGTGAACTCTTGAGAGCTATACACATTCATTTCTACTCAATATCACTGCCCCACACAGTGGGAAGTTCATTGGACTATAATACCTCAAAGGAGATTTATGGTTATTATTATGTTTATGTGAATTGGAATGTGATTATTTGATTTTGTATATGTTCAAGTGATCAAGTGAAATTGATTATGCCTTTACTTTGAATAGTTTAAAGGTGAAGTAAGAAGGTAATTTGATAAATAACAAAGTATTTTGATTTCATACAAATACATTTCATTGGTTAAAAACAATACTTACTGTGAACCTAAAAGAGGAATACGATACTTAAAAACAACTTAGCTTAGTTACTTACCTTAGATTAGATTTAAAACCTGAAAAGGACAATTAGATAGTGAATAAATAGGACTAAAACAGAGACTAAAATAGGATAAAATACCTGCTTTCCTGTGTGATTATAGGGTATTTACTATAGAGGTATTTACTAAACCTTACCTATGGTCTGTGGTCTAAATCATTCTCCTTGCTTACTGCTCTTCCGAACCTAGTAACTAGTCCTATACCCTGTAATTAATAACTAAAGGGTTACACTATGCTAAGGGGTGCTATCTTGCTTAATTTGTAATTTGAAAGCGAGTTGAAACTATAGCTGATGTTGTGCACTCTGTAGTACTATAGGGCTGTGTGTGTGCGTGCGTGTGACCGTATACGTCCTCTTTTCACCGGACAAGTCCTCTTTTGGGGGGCTGTCCGGGCTGTCCGGGGGGGCTTTATAAATTACTTCAAATGTCAGGGGTTTTGCGCGTATCTGTGCGGATACCGCTCACAGACCATTAAAGCATGTGTATTTACAATGCACGTTCATGGTTCGGAGTGATAAAACACTGTGAGAGGCGGACCACCCCTCTTCTAGCCTGCATGGCTCACGCTCCGTGCAGATCAAAGCAAATCACTCGCTGCTCCCAGCTGCACTGACTGAGCACTCCTCTCCGTGAATGAATGAAATGCCAAAATACTATGCCATGATTTCACCATTGAAATGCAGAAAAAGTAGGCTACAGTTGTAGTCGTGACTGAGAAGTAGATTGTATTGTCTGTCAGCCCAAGCTGCAGGACTTGTGTCTGTCGCAAATACCTGTTTTTACCTGCCCTTGTCAACACTACAAAGCTGACAACTGTGTGAGGTGAGCTCTTATGCAAATAACATAAGTAAATTGACCAAATTATTATTTTGTACAACCTAGCAAAACATTAACATATGATGGTTTGGAGAATGGGCGGCTATTTTTATCAGATTAGCCTAGACTTAAAAATAATTCATACAGAAGTCAAAAGGCATAGCCTAATTTAAATCAGTGGTTCTCAAACCTTTTAATTTCAAGGACCCCCATAACTGTGAGAGTGTGGCATTCCCAGGCCAGTGTGGATATGTAATCCCTCGATCTGGTCCTTGTTCTGCCATGGGGTCTCCTCCCAGCGGGATGTGCAGCGAGGACCTCCCTATAGAGAGACACCCGGGAGGCATCAACCATATCTGGAGGTCGCTCTTGCACGTCACCTTTTATAGTGTAGGTGACATGGTTGACTTTGAGAACGACTGGTCTATTCCTTCAAGACTAGAAACATACTCTAGATAGTATCTCAAGTATTTTCTATATTCAATCTACACATCAACATATTTAATACTGTACATGAAGGTTACACCAAATTGGGCCTTTAAGGAATTGACCAGTATTATTCTTAGTTGACAATGAGACACAGTACGCATTGCTAGCTGTCATTGTGTTATACATGTATAACTCTTATCCATCACAAATATGTTATTTATTTATTTTTTAATATAAACATTGCACATTATACAAAGCAGAGAGATTATGTTGCCTCATTTTGCAATCTTTTTTGACAAACCTCTAACCGTTCTTGACAGAATCTGGATTAAAATAAATAACGTGTCACCATCACAAAGCCTTTGGTGATTTGAGAGGAGTCGGCTTCCATTGAAATTCAAAGAGCCTTGTCAAATACACAGCCGACTGACAGAGAGGGGCTTTGGAGTTTCGCCAGTGAAACCACCTCCACAGGAGTGTTAATTTTGTCGACTAAAACTATGATAAAAAATGTCTGTTGGCTACCTTTTTTCACTGACAAAACCTAAATAGAAACTAAATAAAAACTAAGCTATGATTACTAAAACTAAGACTAAATATATTGACAATTCCGTCAACAAATTAAAACTAGAGTAAAATGTTAGGGAGGGACGAGTAGAACTAAAAGACAAGTCATGTTATGTTTAGTTGCGCTCTAAATATAGCAGATCTACAATCTCAAAACATGTTGCGGTGCGATGCGAGCTTGGAGATCGGCAATTTTCATCATGCAACCAAGTGTACAAAATACATTTTGTTGACAAAATCAACTGTAGATTTAGTCAACTAAAATCTCATTATATTAAGTCACCTACAACTAGACTATAACATTTCAGATGACTACAATATAACTAAAACTAATATCTGGCTTTGTGTGTGCCCCCTGTGACATCATGTGGCAGCCAAGTCTATGGACTTTTTACTATATAACATAGTGTGCTTTTTAAAGCTTGTAGCTTGTAGAAAAAATGTTAAGTGTCTTATAAATAAAATATATATTCAGTCGTGAAAGTGGCTTGATGTTCTTGCCGGAACGCCCAGGGAGTGCCTCTGGCAACCACACTAAATAAAGTTACTTGTTGACTTCTCCCAGTGGGCGAAATGGCACTGGATCCGCCGAGTTTTGACTCTGCTTTATAGAAGCATCTGCACTTTCTCATTCTAAGAGGGATTGACAGAGTGCAGATACGAATGCCTATAGCCAATTGGCGTAGTAAGGCATGTATGACACTGGTTTGTGTTGTGTATGACATCACAGCAGAGCTCTGCTCGGCCTATAAGACCGTACTCTAAGGTGTTGCAAACTCTAAGGGATGTATCTGGAGGTTTAGCATGAATGAAAAACACTTCACGAGTCACTGCAAGAGAGTTTAAGTCGCACCTCAGCAGATGTCAGACTGACTATCTTTCTGTGGGCCCTTAGGTATGTCCACAGAGGACAGTATCTCTGATGATGTTTCTAGCTCTTGGTCTTTGAGCCATTGCCGTGTCAGTCCTGACGGATATGGAGAGTGAGACCTTCGTGTCCTCCGAGAGCACATCAGCCTCTGGGCTGGCTGGGCTCTCACGTCTACGTGTAATTACCGATGAAGCCTTTTCTCAGAGGAAAAACCTCCCCTCTGTCAACCCGAGTCGTCCCCTGGACACCCTTCAGCTCCTGGTGCAGGAGCTAATAGATGCTCAACAAGAACAATACCAGTATGAGATTCAACATATTCAAGATGAAATCAAAGCCTTGGATAAACTCCTGAATCGCCATAGAAGTGGCCAGCCAAACCCTGTCAACATCACCCTCACCTCCAATGACCCTTCACTCCCAGCGGACATGACCAGTGCCGCTCCCCACTCCACGTTGGCCTCCCCTTCACCTTCACTCCATAAAGCAACAGAGACATTTAATGCCAAGGTTAACAGTGAGTGGTGTGCAACTTCAGTGATGCGCAGTGACCCTAAGCACACAGACTGGGATGGCTCCCATAGTCCTTTGTCACCACAGATGTTAACGTTGGACCCAGCAGCTTCTGGTGTCACTTCATCCGCTCACTTTTTCCCCTCCTTCCACACCCATGGCTGCCAAAAAAATGGAACCATTGTCAGCTCAGAGTACTGTGCCAACCCTGGAGATACAGACACAGGCTGTTCCTCAACATTTTCAAGCCTTTCAGATATTGCGCCTTTCTCCACCAAGATGAAAAGCTCCTGCATAAACCGGTCGTCGGCAGTTCCCTCTACCCACCAGGATAAGACCCCGCCCTGCTCCTTCACACCCAGTCTGTATGTCGAAGCTTGCGCCCCTTCAGCCAGTTCTCCTCACTGCCCTCCTGGCGGGCAACATATAGATCGATCTTCATCGTCAACAAGAGATTCTCTTGACCTTCCTCTACTAAGGCAAAACCTTAACGAGAAACACCGTAAACACATAGCTGATCTCAGTGCTTATTATGAGTCTGAGATCCAAGCCCTTGGAGATAGCCTCAGAGACCTGCCGCACGATTTAGAGAAAACCAACCAGGCCCTTAGAGAGAGGTGTCAGCATTTAGAACAACTCCTGGCTGAAGCTACCATTCATATGCAGGGACTAGAGACCACAAACACACTCGGGATAAACCTGGTGGAATTCTACGCATTAACAGGTGCCACGGTTAAATCCCTGCAGCAGTGTGTGGAGAAAAGCAAACTGTCATTGCGTGAGAAGTATGCCTTGATTGCATGTCTGAAGACCCGTGTTTTGCAGCTAGAGGAGGCAGTGCAGACAGCGTGCAGAGAAGCAGATAAGGAGGCCATAAGGGAGCAAGAGCAGAAGCTTTTGCACAATCTGCTGGACCATGACAACCGGGCAAGGTTACACTATTCCTCTCAAGACAACACACAGCCCTCTGGGGTCACTGGCATACTGCACAAAGCTGACCCTCTACTGTCGCCAAGCAAATGCAACGCAAAGCAAGATGCCACCAGTCTGAAGCCTCCGCATCCTCTAACTGTCCAATCAGAAGATGGCAGGAATCCACCTTTTACTCAAACTAACCAGTCAAAGTTGTCTTGCTCACAATCTGAACAAGCAGCAGGGTTAGGAGGATCTAAGGACTCTTCAGGCGGTGGCTGTCAAAGGTGTTCATCTCCCCCAGGCAAAGCGCAGTGTCAGCCCCAACCTCAGGAACATTGTGGTCCCCCGCATCAACAAAGAACGAGAGGCAGACGACCGTGTCACCACATCCCTATGATTGAACCGGAGGAGGCCGGGTCTAAAGAGAGCCGGGCTCCATTGGATGGCGGTCAGAGAAACACAGAGCGGAAACGCAGAAAGCCCACTCAGAAACAGGTGGACAATGGAATAGGAATGGTTGGGCCTGAAAAAGCAGGATCTGTAGGAGTGATGTGTCAAGGTGGACCAAAGTCAGCCCTCCCGAGGCGGCCAAAGAGGGGTCTGACTCCAGAAGGCCACTTTTTACCCCCTAAGACATGTCACAGCGCACAGGTCGAACCGTATTACGCCTACGTTACAAAGAACGCGCTGCGTCTGACACTGCTGCGACAGTGTCGTGTTGCTTTGCAGCAGGGCGTGTGCGCGTGCGATTAAAATGCACAGTGACCAGCCCCAGGAATAGAGTACACTTTTTACAGCAACAGATCAGACGACTTCGAGCAGTCATTCAGTATATCAGCTTTCTCCGGGAGTGAGTTAACCTGACTGAGGCTAACTCCCAGCTGGGCTACAAATGAGCCGAGGGCTGGTTCTCAACGTCGGGTCTGGGGGAAAATTAGCGGTCCTGTTCCCCCTATAGGGGGTTCCAAATGGACCCTTACAGGTCTGTAACTCTGAGTTATGGTGGTCCTTGAAATGACGTGAAGTCCACATGCAATAAAACCGGTTCCAGAAACGGTACCAAATGTGATGGAACCGATTCTGGTTCCTCAACGTTGGATCCGGTACCCGATCTCAACCCTAGTCCAAGTAGACTCTTCTGAGTCTGTAAATCCGACATGGTACATACTGAACCAAATGCACCCGTAGTCTATAAGGAACCGTTGAGAACGAGTGATGCGGACTGGAGTTATTGGACACTTTGTGAAGGCACAACAACTGCGTTGAATACTTCCAAGCCACACTTTCCCTCACTAGTGCTGAAAGGTTGTTTGCTGAACCCATGCACACAGAGAAACTGTCGACTGAAGCAGATCTGAGCAGATCTGAGCTGGATTCCAGGGCTTGGCAGCAGAGTGAATTTACAGCAGACCCCCCTGTTTGATATGCATTAGGCCAGGGACCCCCATCGTGTACAAATGAAACCAAATGGACCCTTACCCCAATTGGTTCCATCCGTACACTCTTCCATTTACTTCTTAAACTAGCAATACTTTATTTGGGGACCCCCTGCAAACCCCTGAGTGGTATTTGATTTTCATGAAGGGGGCACACAATCCACGCAGCGCATGCACTGCACCACATGTGCCTCACTTCAAGGTTTTCATGAAAGCTTTATAACTAATAATGCATTATTATTTTTTCATTATTCATTTCATCGCTATAAATGTGAAAATATCTCTGCATGCCTGCATGCATGTGTGATCTGTGTGTCTCGAGAACCATCTGACTGATCCTTTCCAACCCTGTCGCCTGGATCGACTGAGGGAGTGCGGAGCGTGCAGCAGGGTCCATATGGTTCCATTTGGTTCCATTTGTACACTCTCAGAGTTACAGACCCATAAGGGCCCATTTGGTTCCAAACTATCATTTAGCTAGGGATCCCCTGGAACTCCCTCAAGGACCCCTGGGGGTCCCTGGACCCCACTTTGGGAACCACTTTAATTAGTTAACTGCCAGAGATGAGCCAAATGCCTGTACCACACTATACAGACTATACACAGTATATGCACTGTGAGTGGTGTGCGTATGCCTAGCGGCTCCAGTCCATTATGGTGAAATCAGTTTCTTTAGTTGATGGGAGATGAGAGATAATCGGCAAACACTTCGGTAGGCTACTGGCCGATTCTAGTTGGGTTTTTTTTATTAATCGTATCGGTACGATTAATCAATAAGACGGATTCATTAATCGGTCCGATTGTCTTTACAGATAAAGCTCTACAGATCTACAAGCTCACAATATTAAATATAAGGTATTAAATAAATAATTGTTGTTGAAGACATGCTTCCTATAAAACATTCCAAAAAATATATATTAATTGCAAAGTTACCTTCCCTATGGCTTTTCATTAACTCAGTTACCTTTTAAGATCCATGTATGGATGGGGTGGTGGTGGCCGGTTAGATCCTGCATGCCCCTCCTGGCTTTGTGTCTAAGTGTCCTTGAGCAAGGTGTGTGTGTGTGTGTGTGTGTGTGTGTGTGTGTGTGTGTGTGTGTGTGTGTGTGTGTGTGTGTGTGTGTGTGTGTGTGTGTGTGTGTGTGTGTGTGTGTGTGTGTGTGTGTGTGTGTGTGTGTGTGTGTGTGTGTGTGTGTGTGTGTGTGTGTGTGTTAATATAATGCACATTATAAAGCACTTTGAAGGAAGGTGCAGTATAAATGCACCATTTATCATGGACGTCTGTGTGTTCTGCATGTTGACGAGCTCTGCGCTGCATTTGACCACTTATAATGTATATATGGTAAACGGTGCATTAATATATAAATATATCTACATTATTCATTACATAATACATTATGTATTATACAGTACAATGTTATATCGTATATCTAGGCCTGGTACATCAACCCACTTCACTTTGATTTTTAACCAAACAATGTTCCGGGCCGGCTCAGGTCCCGTTGACATTTCTCTGCCAGCCAGTGTCATTGTCACTGACATCAGTACAAAGAAGATAGCGCTGCTCCCCCCTCTCCTCTCACTCTCTCATTTCCTATTCATAATTAAAGAGTCTCAGAGGACCCTTGCACTGCACTGACCCATTTCCATATTCACATGTGCCGCACGCACGCACGCACGCACACACACACACACACTCTTCTGCCAGGGAGAAATCACAACATTTCTCCTCTATAAATGGTGTCTGTTCGTCCCTACAGGGTTGAGCTGATCCTCCCAACCACAATGTGGTGTGACACTATTGTTAGTGGTCACACGCTCGTCGCTGTGTGATGGTTGTCTTGTCTTAGAGTCTAATGGTACGTCATAGCTTGGTCTCTCACTCTCCCCATGCATTTACATTGTGACGGTTGTCTTTGTAACCGGCTAGTGCGGATTCTTCAAGTATCAGTAGTACTGAATATGGCTTGCAAAAGTGTGCTCAAAACTGTCTCTCTCTCTCTCTCTCTCTCTCTCTCTCTCTCTCTCTCTCTCTCTCTCTCTCTCTCTCGCCCGCTGGGCTTTTTCTCTCACTCAACAGAGCAAAAGGGGAACAAAACAATAAAAACAAAACAACGTCTATCAAGACAATTAGCCTCAAACAAATTGCAACAGAAACTGTTTCAACTTTTTTTGTTTCATGAATATGTTATACAAATATATTATACATCAGGTAAAGAGATACCTGATGAAGGTCGTTTAGACCGAAACGTTTTCATCTGAATAAAACTATTGCTCTATAAGTGAAGACAGTGTGCAGGACCCTTTTCTTCTCAGTAACAACACATCAAAAGTCATAAGAAATCCCAGTAGGGGAACATATTGAAAAAATATCACACCCGTGTGAACTGAGTGGTGTAATGTCTGTCTGACGTAATGAAATCATGTCTGACGTAATGAAATCACACCCGGGTGTGATTTCATTACCTGGCTTTGTTTGTGCAGAAAAAATGAGCATGGTTGCTATGTTCACCCTGTTCACCCGGGTGTGATTTCATTACGTCATTACAACAGGGTGAACATAGCAACCATGCTCATTTTTTCTGCACAAAAAAGCCAGTTGTAGGAGTGGTTTACACCACTCAAAAAAGCTAAATTAGGTGATATATAACAAGATATATAAGGCAAAATTCCCCAAATTTAATTCTGATTTAAGTAGCATGTGACATGTCAAACTAGGGGGTTTTCATGATTCTGAATCCATTGCAAGCATTCATTTTGCATGGAAAACACTTCTTGGGCTAAAAAGGCCATAGCCATCATCACAAAATGTTTATCACAAATGGGAAAGTGGCTATAGCCCAAGGAGTGTTCTTTGTGCAAAAAGGATGCTTGGAATGGATTCAGAATCATGATGCTACTTAAATCAGAATTACATTTTTAGATTTTATTTAATCTTTTGCACAAATTATAGGCCAAAACCGTTGATCGTTTGGCCGCCAGGATTAATTAAAGAATGATTACTTATATATGCCAGGATATCCCCCCGTTCAACCCTTATTTTGAAGATCCAAAACATTGCGATGTTGACTGAATGGTGTGTGTGTTTGTGTTGTCGGATTACTGTAAGTGTTGATCTCTCACTAGCTGATGAGAAGTACAGGCTGGCGCCATTACAGCGACCGCTGTGCTCCGTCCAATAAGCGTTGTTTTGACCAGAAATGCCACCTGGGACGGGGAATTAGAGATACAAACGAATGAAAGCGTGTGTGTGTGCGTGTGCGCGCGCGCGTGGGTTATGGCTAACAACAGATGGCAATCCGAAGCTAAAATGAGCAGACTTTCGACTAGATCGGATCAAAACATGTAGTATACAACTGAATTACCGTAACTTACCGGTACGTGAATTGGCGCTTGCCGAGTCTACGGTAATCAATCAACGTAGGTTATGTTTTTCGGTGGGGATTGTGTTAAGGGTGCCACTGCCATCACCTATTTTAGCATTTTTCAATTATGTTCCCCTACTGGGATTTCTTAGGACTATATGTTGTTACTAACATATGTATAAATACTAACATATTTATGAAACAAAAAAAGTTGAGTTTCTTTTGCAATTTGCTTGAGGTTAACCCCTTATTATACATATCATGCCTATACTACTGTATAAGGATTAGACATCCTTCTGGCACAACAGCTTACAAATCTTGCTGCTGCGTTTGCACATTGTTGTACTTCACCCAGCCAGGTAGGCCTATGGGCCTATGGGATTTTTTTATTTATTTGTATTATATATATACATTTTCAAACCTTGGGTGATTGTGATCTGGGGGGTTAGGAATTGCATGTAGTTCAGATTCTACCTCATTGTGCGTGCAGTGGGTGGGTGCAAGTGGGTGGGTCTTCCCTTGGGAGCCAGGTCTGCCCATGACTTCACTGAGACTGTTCACTAGAGTCTGTCAAAGGTTTGCTTAGTTACAGTGGGCAGGTATTCTGCCACTGAGTATTCTTTGTTTAGAGCTAAATAGCATCCCGATTCAGTAGGTCTGGCTTTGTCTCTCTCTCTCTCTCCCCCCCCCCCCCCCCCCTCCTAATATTCACTCCCAGGTATCACCCCCCACCCCTCTAACCTCTGTCCCACAAGACATGTAGATCTGCTCTCTCTCTCTCTCTCTCTCTCTCTCCTATACGGGTAACATTTGGATTGGTACAAATTGCATATCTGAGGAAAGGCCAGCCTGACATTTTGCACAGCTGCTACATTCCATTACTGTGTGTGTGTGTGTGTGTGTGTGTGTGTGTGTGTGTGTGTGTGTGTGTGTGTGTGTGTGTGTGTGTGTGTGTGTGTGTGTGTGTGTGTGTGTGTGTGTGTGTGTGTGTGTGTGTGTGTGTGTGCGTGTGCGTGCGTGCGTGCGCATAATGGGAGGGGATGAGGAGAACGAAGTTGGATAGAAATGTCATTTGTATTGATTCATAATGCATCCATCTCTCTCTCTCCCTCTCTCTCTCTTCACATGTCTATTCGAAAGACCATAATTGTGGTCTGGCATGTCGAGTCCATCGACTATGACTTGAAGTGTGCTTGACATTAAAAACAAGCATTTTCTCATTTTCTTTTACTGAGGAAACCTTTCGATTTGGTTAATTTCATTAAAGACGTGGTCAAATGAAAAATCCATATAGACATACCCAACAATAGATGCCCATTATTTGATTATTATTATAAAGTCCCTCAAGTTTGTGTGTGTGTGCGTGTGTGTGTGTGTGTGTTTTGTTTTGTTTTTTTATGTGTGTGAGAGGAGGCGGACCACTGCACGGATCACACTCTGAGGGACCATCCCTCTCACATCTCACAGAACAGCGACACGTTACAGTTCTACTTACTAGAAAAGAAAGAGGCAGCGATGGAGCCATAAGTCCATATCCATACGTTCTGGGACATAAAATTGCGCTAAATACTGTTATCCATGACGTTAGCAGCCTGCTCCACAACAAACACTTTAACCAGGGTTGCCACATGTGGTGACTGTGAGAGAGAAACAAACAACCAGGTCTATGAACATGTTAACAGGCCAGATCAAGTCAGAAAATAAGTCTAAAATAAGCAACTATAGTGCTGACTGTCAAACACCATGTGAATCAGCAGTGAATCTCAAGGACCACCAAGGACTCAAGCAGGAGTGAATGTCAAGGACCACCAATATTTTAAAGAAACTTTACAGATAAACAAGTCCAAAGTAGCTTATAATGACTAGACTTCGCAACACTGAAGAGTTCTACAAGCTCACAATATGAAATATAAGGTATTAATATAGGCTAGTTGTATTGTTAATATCCATAATTTAAATCTTCAAACTGAGATATATTTTATAACTGTTAGCACAATCATATCTTAAATTATACATTTTATGACTGTTATCACGGTCATCATGAATAAACAATTTAAACACACGTGCATCTTATTGAACATTATTTTCATTAGCAATTATCATAGGGCTCCTGGTCTAATGGGCCACCTGGCCTGAGAAACCTGTTCTCAAGGACTTACTTCTGGTCATTATTTAGGTAGCACACACATTTTGAATGCCTTCAGCAGAGTTCAAATGAGCCATTTTAATCTAGATGAATCTAGATTAACTCCAGGAAGCAGCGTTGCATTGGTGATTTGGTACCACACTATTGTAATGACGTCACGCCTGGTCGCTTAACACATAAACTATAGGATTTAGCAGGTCACACAATTTCCCATTAAAATGCATCCAGACTCATTCCTATGTTAATTCACGCTGGTGTGACACACGGCAGTCGGCAGCCTTTGTAAACTATATTGAGGTGTGAATTTAAGGGTTATTTTTAATCAATGCATGTGCATGCACGTGCTCCTGAAAAATCTTTGGGCGGACGCCGTGGTACTGCTTGCAATGAGCACATGGTCTTCCAACACACACACACACACACACGTGTGCGTGCGTGCAGCGTTGGTTGGTGTTTTCCGGCTGAATGGATGAAACCCATTTGCATGGGGTCACCCTCAGCACTCGCTAACATGAGACGATCATTTGACTAAACTCACCTCACTCTCAACCACACAGGTAGAGGCCATTATTCACTCTGCCTGAATCCACCCCATTCATCTGTGGTTATAACTCTAGTCCAGGGATCGTCAGTGTTTTGTTTGGACCCCTTAGCAGAGAGAGGGGTGATGCAGTATACAATTGTATTGCAGATTACATTTTCATAGAAAGGTCTCATATATAGCTTCATAGACATAGGGCCCTATTTTCATCAGTACTAAACCCCTTATCCCTAAACTTCTTTGCCTTTTTTTTTTTACTATTTTGAAAAACATTAAAATTGTTCAACTAGCCGATCTACATCAACACGTTGTGAGCTCGTAGATTGGCTATTTGAACTATTCAAAAATGTTTTTCAAAGTAGTAAAATAGGCATAGTAGTTTAGGGATAAGGGGATTATCTCTAGGTCGTCCTCAGACAAGCCCTCCATCGTTGCTTCCAGTCATCCCGGTTATCCATACATCTGGCCAGCTCGTTGGTGCTTTGCGCTCCTGCGTCGTTCTTGAGTATGTTAGCGTGGGACGTCCTCGTGACCGGTGCCCGTGTGTTGGTTCCCACAGCACTAGTTTGCTGGCTGGCAGCGGTGGCCGAACGGATAGCGGAGCGGTCTTGATACCGGAAGGTCGCTAGTTCGAATCAGCTGTCCGACACGTTAAAATTACCACCGCTGAAGTTTCCTTGAACAAGGCATTGAACCACTACGATGAAATGTGTTCTATGAGCAGGGCCTGGCTGGAAACAAGTTCTTGAGCTTAGCCCAGATACCCTGGGTAAATATAGTAATCATTTCATTTCATTTCATTTCATTTCATTTCAGCTCTTGGTGTCTTTGGCAGTGTGCTGCTAGTCTCATTCTCCTGGCTGCTATTTTCTGGCTCACCTTTGGCATCATACAGATTTGTGTTGGTAACATGTGTGCTCTTACTGATGTTGAGTGCTGCACGCATCATTCTGGTGTAGCACCCATCGAGAGACTTCTGCAGGGTTGGCTTCATGGTCCAGCATTCACTGCCGTATAGGAGAACAGACTCTACCGTTGCGTAGAAGAAGCTGAGTTTGGTTTGATGGGAGAGGTTGGAGTTCCGTACACTGGCCATGCCATTTAGGGCCCTCCATGCAAGTGCCTTCCTCACTTTCAGGTCTTGTTCGGTTGAGTTGACCCATGAGCCCAGGTACTTGAAGTCCTTGACTTCCTTCAAAGCAGTGCCTCCTGTTGTTGTCAGAGGTGGATGCTCTGATGGGATGTTATAGGTGATAACTTCAGTTTTCTTGGCATTCAGCCGGAGGCCAACCTTGGCACACTCTGATTCCACTCTGGTCAGGAGCTCCTGAGCTTGTTCCACGTGGTCAGAGAGCAGGCTGATGTCATCCACATATAGTCCAAGTCTGTCAGGACTACTGTTGGGTGTCGTCTCGACCTCCTTGGTGTTATGGTGAGGCCAAGGTCCTGCTCTCGTCCATTGATGGCCTTCCTTAACGTGTAGTCCAGGACTATGACGAAGAGGAAGGGGGCTAGGGTGTCTCCCCTTGCAGTACCCCAGCCAAGATGTTAAACTCCTCACTGTTGCCATCTGGAGTCAACACCTTGGCCCTTATTCCTGCATACATGGTCTCTATTGCCCGGAGTAAGTTGGGAGGGACACCGTAGGCCTTAAGGATCTTCATCATCGCTTCATTATCATGGCCGAAAATAGAGCCCTTAGGGCTCCATTTTTGTTCGAAGACCCTAAATACACTGCGAACAAGAAGGCACTGGAGCAGCTCAGACGATTTAGGCCCTTGGTTTATTATAACAGGGTGCAAATAAAAAGCGACAACGTTTCGATGTGTAAGTTACATCTTTGTCAGGTCAACCTGAGGTCAACCTGCTCCAGTGCCTTCTTGTTCGCATGTTATCTGTCCTGCTTCTGAGATGCACCAGACTGGCCTGCTATAGGCTAGAGGCGCGGTTGGAACTCCCTTCTACCCTAAATACACTATTTGGGAATTTAGCATTGGGGAAGGGGTGTTCATCCACTAAAGTTGTTATTTTGGTTACCTGTCTAAATCCCTAAAACACCTCCGTTACCCATTACATTATGCATATAGGTATGGTTTGGCCGTTACAATAATGAAACCAATCACCGTGCCACATGCCATTGCCTTTAAGAGATCCCTTATATGTTGCCCGTTATGCCCAGTGCTATATTACTTAGAGCCTTACGGTCTATAGCCCATGGAAGAGTGATGCGTTGCTGCGTCTCACTTGTGCTGCACCAGGTATATAGAGCAAGTTGTCTCTACGAAACAGTATCAAACGAAAAGGAAAGTTCGGAAAATCGAATTTGCTGCGCTATGGGGTACGAAACTAAACGAGCAAATGGAATCACGTACAATGCCTGGTACAATCCAAATAACATCTTTGACTAGACAATTATATAAACGCAATGGACACAAGGAAATGGCAGGCACTCACTTCTGCTGA
Source organism: Electrona antarctica (assembly GCF_951216825.1). Classification (NCBI taxonomy): domain Eukaryota; kingdom Metazoa; phylum Chordata; class Actinopteri; order Myctophiformes; family Myctophidae; genus Electrona; species Electrona antarctica. Next base: position 29,229,897 of record NC_136806.1, on the reverse strand, counting down.
TTATAGGAAAATTACAGAGATGCGTAGGAGAATAAGGAGAGATGAAGCAGCCTGACTCCATGGATATCTCCATGCAGGCACGTGGTGCGCACCGCTCTATACCAAACTGATTTGGCATACGGCTTAAACTCCACTTCCCAAATGTGTGTGACCAAAATAGCAATTCAAGGGAAAGCGTGCCAACACGGCCATGACCACACCTCTAGGCGGAAATACCGGTGTCGGCATAATAGATAGTGGGTGACGCTGGACCAAAATACCATTTAGGGACAGAGCAAGCTCCTATACCCGCAAGGCAGCGGCTGACTTGCGGGCCGCTCCGCGGGTAACGGTGGCGATGAAAATCGAGCCCTTAGTGTTATTTTCCTGCTGTTTGTGCAAATCCCATGTCAATGGGATTTGCCAGCAGATGTCACAGTTTTCACTGTTTTGCCTGTTTTCATTGAAGCTCAAAAGGCTTCCAAACCCCAGAGAAAACTCCAGACCACAGAAAATCCACTGAATGTTCAAAGTTCAGGTTTTTGGGGTGTAATTGAGGTCATAAAACCTTAAAAGTGAATGCATATTAATGTCATGAAACCTTTAAGATATAAGTAACTTATCCAGGTCTATCACTTCAGTGTCAGAAACAGATTACATCCTCTTTCTGGTTGTAACAGATATTTTCAGAGGATGCAGGCAGTCAGCCGTGTCCATTCCATCCACTCCGACCAGAAGCGGACATTTGGATGTGCCCGGACCGATCAGAAGCTTTAAAGGCAATTGCACTTTTAATTTTGGGAGAGCGCAACAGCACATAATTATGGTACAATTTGTCTACAAATGGGTACGTGTGCTAAATCAGTAGCCTACAATGGTGCACCGGTAGAATATCTGTATAGGCTGAAGCTGCTTATATACAACTCCCATATTTAGAATAGCAAGCTTCACTCTTTTTCTCCCAGTCCCCTCGAGGCCATGGTCAATCACAAAGGCATGGCTCACAGGAATACATGTCCTACTTCCCTGTTGTTTGGCATATCTGTTCTAATTACCAATGAATAAGTAATTGCTTTATGTTAAGCAACGACTGAGGTGGTACTGTGTCCTTCCTATAGGGAACTTGTTGTTACTTGCGCAAGCAGAGCGTGCAAGTATTGTGGTCGTGCTAGTATGAATGCACGTGTATGCTTGGTAGGTATTGATGGTGACGTAATTAAGATATGTATTAATGCCGGGTTATAACTGGCTTTTGATGGTGACGTAATATAGATGGTTTCAGATTACATACATGTATACATACAGACATTACCTCTAATTCACCCGACACTGAAACATAATTACGTCACCATCGCCAGCCAGTTATAACCCGACATTGAACACACAAAGCTGGCCATAGGCGCCCCTCAAAAATGAAATGCCCCTTTTCCTCCACAGTGTAGTTGTTATGCCAATTGATTCCTCCCCCTCAAACATTTCTGTGGTGTATAGGAGTTTTGAGGGGCGCTAGCCCTTCCTGTCCAGCTTTGAGGGTTTGTGTAAACACAAACGTCCTACCATAAAACATTAATGCCATTGTTAATGAATGGCCAGCTTTGAGCGTGTGTCTCAACACAAACATTCAATGCTATTGACAATGAATGGCCAGCTTTGAGTGTTTGCGCAAACACAAACTTTGAAGACGAAGGTGAGGACGTGCCGTAAATTCTGAATGGCCAGAAATCCGGAATGAGATGATGTGTGATGATGTACACTTCACACGGGTGTGATTTTTTAACTAATTGGAGCGTTACGTCATGCGCACACAAGCGATTTATAATAGGCATATTTATTAACACACAACATATCAAATTCTATTCTATTTACTTGCACAATGGGAATACTTTAGTGTTGTCATATGCATTTACCTTACAGACATCAACTCTGTAATTTAGTTCATGAATCCATAATCCAAACGTTATCTTTGGACACACATGCACGCACGCACACACACACACACACACACACACACACACACACACACACACACACACACACACACACACACACACACGCACACATGCACACACACACGCACACACACACACACACACACACTTCTGAGTGCCCCCAAAAGTACAGTAGAATTTGAAAGAAAATACATTGTGAGGAACATTTTCCTGGTTATACTCAGTTTAAAAAAAAGCTAAAGCAAAGTGGCATTAATTGTTCCTAAAATGATGATGTCCTCACAAGTATAATATAACTGCATGTGTGTGTGTCAGTGTGCGTGCGTGCGTGCGTGCGTGCGTGCGTGCGTGCGTGCGTGCGTGCGTGCGTGTAGTTGTATTCTGGCTTTGTGGCATGTGTTAATTTCAATCAATACTTAAAGTGCTGCTTCCCTCTCCACTCACCACCACACAGGTCAAATGGAGCAAATAAATCATAACTAAATGGAATGAATCGGAGGACTTTTTCTCAGGGCTGTTATATGCCTTATTTTTTATTTATTTTTGTATGTGTATGAAGTGGCGCACTAAGGAAGCCATCATCCTTCCTGTGCCTCCGTGCCAGGCTCCATTTGTTGAGAGAAAAAAGGAGGAAGGAGGAGCGAAAAAGGCAGGTGGACAGAAAGGGCAGATGTACTGTAAAGTAGTTCTTCATCTTTGAGGAAGAGTATGTGGATTTAGGGCTGGGCTATATAGAAAATATATCGAAACCTACACTGTTTCCACCATTGTACTATACCTGCATGCACCTGCACTATTTCAATAGCGGCATGACATTGTGTCCATGCACGGACACATCTGTCTGTGAGTGGGAACCCCTTTTGGTGTTTTAAGCATTATGTTATACTTTAGCTCTTACGAGCTTGTAAGATCTGCTATTATTGAAAAATTGTGTGGCAAATCTTTGAAAATATATTCTTTCAGAGCGAACGTTTTTCCTCAATTATTTGCTTCGGGGGGGTCCCTGGAACAACATATTTTCAAATGGGGGTTAGCAGCCAATTACATATAATTTCTGTGGTCCTTGACATCAAATAGTTTGAGCACCACTGATATAGAAACACAGATTTTTCTGAAAACCGCCATGATTTAGAAGACATTTTGTAGAATCGAACGTAGGTCTAAATGGGTTTAAAACACAATTAGAATGGTCTTATTTTTAATTCAGTAAAGACCCAATTACTGAATATTAAATCTCAAGGTTTTCTTCTGAATATGTATGACACTAATTTACTACGACACTATGGTATGTTAGGAGTTCTTTTTTTATTTTATTTTTAAGGACCACCATTAATCAGATAATTTTGTACGTCTGTGGCAAAAAAGAATGTGAGTGAACTCGTTTCTTATTGGTCAAAAGGTTTTTAACGCAGCTGAAAAAGGTTAATTCTACAATATTTGACTCTTTGTAGTGGAATAGAAGAATACGATTGTAATACTTGAGTACATTGTAATGCTTGAGTACATTGGTTGAATACATGGGCCTGTATACATGAAAACAATACTTAAGTACAGTGTTTGAGTACATGTACCCTACTTTACTGTAATGCACTACGCTTGTAAACTAAAGTTGCATCTGTCCTTCTTGGCCTCAGATGAATGTGTGATGCATCGCTCCGTGGCTCCCCATCAGCCTCTCGCGGCATGATTTCCTACATCATTTATCTCCCACGAACAATAGCTTTGTGCTACTCCTCTATCTATCTGCAAGCTGGTACTCTCTCCTTTACACGACATCCCCATAAAGGCATGTCACTCATTGTGCAGTGTACAGTACATTGCCGCTAAGAGCTTGGTTGACACATTTTTGGGCTCATAAAATGTTAGTTTCTATGTTAAGTTTGCCAGTATCAAAGGGTTTTTCTTAATAATAATAATAATAATACAATATAGTTATTGATAATTTGGAGAAAAGTTTTGAAAAATGTAAAAAGAAAATGCTGATCCACAAGCTCATGGTGTCGCATGCATTGTGGTGCAATGTGAGCTTGTAGAGCTGTTTTTTTTGCTTTTCTGATTAATCAAAAAAGTCATCGATAGAATACGATAAGCTAAGAAAATATAATCGAGCCCTAATGTAGAAATCTAAAAGAGGAATTAAGATGGTGTCATCTTGCCACCTGTAGCTATCATATGAGGAGAGGAGACCATGAACCCCAGGGCTATTCTGGGGGCGAGCATTTGGAAAATAGCAGCTCTACAAGCTCACAATGCTACATCACGTTGTGAGCATGCATAACTGTAGCTCCGTTTGGAACCTCAATATCTACGCAGCTACGCATTAGCTCCGAGATGAGGTTCCGTCCCGAGATATCCCTGCACAGGTCGAAATGGTGTCTAGCTGGGTCGAGCCGTCCACAAACAGTGCAGGGATTAAACCCCTTTCGCAGTATTTTTCCCAAAAAGTAACGGTATCAGAACCAAGATACAGTTGATAAACTTAACATAGGCACGTAACATTTTAACATAGGCATCAAACAAATGTTTGTCAGCCAACCATGTTTTCCCCGGTTTTCCCAGTGCAATCTTAAGGAAGCATGCAGTAGGCCTACTGCGCATGCGAACGAGGATGACTGGACTACATTTTTATTTAAGCCTGATTTAAGTGGTTGTTACGTGCCTATGTTAAGTTTATCAACTTTATCTTGGTTCTGATACCTTTACTTTTTGGAAAAAATACTGTGAAAAGGGTTTAATCTGCACAGGCTCGACTCCATTTCGACCTGTGCAGGGGATTCCCGCTGGGGATGCTGTGGGTGCTGGCGGCGTGTTCTCTCCTCCGTGTCATCAGTGCCCATTCCCGAGGCGGGGTTGGCGAAAGGACCTTTCTGTGTGGAGTTTGCATGTTCTCCCCGTGTCCCCTATGGTAGGTACCCTCACAGAAAACATGCAGTAATCCTGGTCTCTAAACTGCCTCCCCCTGGCCAGCCGGGGCGCCTGATGGAGGGGAAAGGAACTCGTTGGAATAACGTGTTCCTTCCACACGCTACATACAACCAGGGAAGGAGCAACTTGGACATGCATGAAGGAAGCATGAGTTCAAGTCCGTTGCTCTCCCCAGGTTGGCGGAGGGTGTGTAGAGCCCAAGATCACATTAGATAATTGACACAGAGGTGAAAAATGGGTTACAAAATTGTGTGATAAAAAATAAATAAATTTAAAAAAGAAATCATGACAAACACAATGTTTTGGGCCGATCAAATAAGTAGTAAGAAGAAAAACAAAACAAAAAAAGTGTACCCTGCCTTTTTGTTCTTCTTACTAATTATGTGATCGGCCCAAAACATTGTGTTTATTGTCATGATTTGTCACGAGCCGAGTTGGCTTTGTCCGCGTCGTAAACGTTCGATAAATACTTTTTTAAAAGTCTATGGGGAAAATGAACGGGGAATTCTTTTCCGGGCCTCTCGTCGGGGGCGGGGCTTGCAACACTCTATAATGAAAATTGCATACGGTAGATTCTTATTTGGGACAAATTGAACATGGGAAACAAATCCTCAAAAATGTCTATATTTCTATAATACAGAATATTGAAGTTACAGCCCTGACTATGTGAACCAAGACCAGGGCCGGATCTACCATTTGGGCATTTGGGCACGTGCCCAGGGGCCCTTTTTTTGTTTGTTTTTTAGCTCCACAGAATTTTTCCCCACTAATCAGAATGTAGGGGAAAGGAACTGGTTGGAATAACGTGTTCCTTCCACGCGCTACATCCAACCAGGGAAACTCCCCCCTGTCAGGTGTAAAGGAGCAACTTGGACACTCAGGCATGAAGGAAGCATGAGTTCAAGTCCGTTGCTCTCCCCATGTCCCCCATATATGGGGACTAGGTTGGCGGAGGGTGTGTAGAGCCCAGGATCACATTAGATAATTGACACGGGTGAAAAATGGGTTACAAAAATCGTGGGATAAAAAATTATAATAAAAAAATAAAAATAAATGGTGTCTGAGAATGCAGCTGAAAACGTGCAATTGTGTGTAAAGAAGCAACAATGTGCTAGATTGGCTGTTCAAGGTTCACTGGGCTGTGTGAGGTCAGGTGGAGAGGTTCACTGGGCTGTGTGAGGTCAGGTGGAGAGGTTCACTGGGCTGTGTGAGGTCAGGTGGAGAGGTGATTCTGGTGGACTGGGCTGTGTGAGGTCAGGTGGAGAGGTGATTCTGGTGGACTAGGCTGTGTGAGGTCAGGTGGAGAGGTTCACTGGGCTGTGTGAGGTCAGGTGGAGAGGTTCACTGGGCTGTGTGAGGTTAGGTGGAGAGGTGATTCACTGGGCTGTGTGAGGTTAGGTGGAGAGGTTCACTGGGCTGTGTGAGGTTAGGTGGAGAGGTGATTCACTGGGCTGTGTGAGGTCAGGTGGAGAGGTGATTCTGGTGGAATGAAAGACATGATGTCCACCATCCAGCATTGCTTTGTTTTCATTCTGCATGCATGGAATCAGGTGGTTCGACAAAAAAAGGTAAAAAACACTGAAAGACACTGGAACTTGTGGATTCTTTCACCCATTTGCTTACTATGTGGGTCAAATAAAAATAATGTGCTTGTCACTGCCTGACTGTCTGGGGCGGGGTAGGCGGCCGAGAATAGGCCAATATAACAGTATAAAGCTGCCCCAAAACGTCCCAAATGTTGCACAAAGATTCGCACGTGCAGGTGTAGGGGGGGACCTTCCAGCTTCAGTGCCCAGGGGCCCTCAGAGTTGTTAATCCAGCCCTGACCAAGACCAATTGACACATTTGGGAGGCAGTCTCCGGAAACAAGACGATCTCTGTTGAATCATTAATTGTTTCAATCCCCATTAAGTCCTGCGTGCTCTGCTGCCTCTGGGGCATCTGGGCTTCCACACAGACTGTAGTCAAGAAGCCACCAGTGGACTGCCTTGGAAAATGTCACACATGCAGGCTGGAGGATAAATATCACACACACACACACACACACACACACACACACACACACACACACACACACACACACACACACACACACACACACACACACACACACACACACACACACACACACATGCAGGCTGGAGGATAAATATCAACTCTGATCCTTTTTTCTTCCCTCCGTCTCCCAGTGTTTGTTCTCCCTGCAGCAGTGGCTGACATCACACATTTACACAAACGTGCACGCACAGCCTATACACACACACACACACACACACACACACACACACACGGGCAAAGGTTTCCTATTCCACACACATCTTGAGAAAACTTTGTGAAGCAGGAAATTATATTTTCTCACCAGCGGACTGATTTAAGTGATGATTCCCATGAATGTACTCCCCAGTCCCCTCCCCTCCCCTCGCCACCCCACCTCTCCTACAGGCTTTCCTCTCCTCTCTTCCACCAGATACAGAAATGATAGATTAGTTATTGATTGGAAGTATTTCTGAAATGGGGGTTGAGGAGGTGGGGGGGGGGGGGGGGGGGGGGGAGTGTGTGTGTTAATGGGTCCATTTACTCTTTCTTATAAATGTACAGCTATTTCAACCACATAATTTCAAGTCTATTTGAATCCTAGTGTCCATATTGTACCATTCAGCAAACTGCTGTCTATAGACTGCCAGTCTACAGCTCACAACATGTCACATGTGACATTGTGAGCTCTCCTAGATTGCCTATTTTGGGTGACGTTGGTGTACAGTGAAATAAATAAGGGCACCTATAGAGGTCTGGTTGACTCCAGTCAATAGGGTTTGTGTCAAGTCAAGTCACCTTTATTTATATATATAGCACATTTAACAACATAATAAAATAAACATAAAAGCAATACCTCATACAAATTGACCTCAGATTGAGCTGAAGGCAATGGAGAAAAGGTGGGTTTTTAGGGTGGATTTGAAGCTTCCGATGGTTGGACTTGATGGCTGGACTTGATGTACAGTGGAAGACTGTTCCAGAGTTTGGGGCAATAACCTTTGGTTATTAGGCTCGTTGAGAGGACATCAAGTAGCATTTGGGAGGTTGACCTGAGTTCCCTGGAAGCAGGAGGTGCAGAAACCAAGTCTGAAATGTACTGAGGCGGAAGGCCGTTTCGGGCTTTAAAAACAAAATGTAAAATTTTCAAATCAATCCAGTGTTTCACTGGTAGCCATTGCCATTAGCTTTTTCTTCAGCTTTTTTGGGAAACGAAAAATGAAACGAAAACGAAACGAAATAACTGAGGTGCGTGTGTGTGTGTGTGTGTGTGTGTGTTCTGATTCCTGAATGGGCTGACATGGAGGAAGTGGTCACCACTTGAGGTTCCAACCCCCCCCCCCACACACACACACACACGTTATACAAGACATATCGATGTGATTGTTTGGTTTGGGGGGATATGTGTGGGCCAAGGTCATCTGTCCCTCCTCATTTGTGTCCAACTAAAAACCAATTCACAGGCAATCTGTGGGACAGAGGAAAGTGTGTGTGTGTGTGTGTGTGTGTGTGTGTGTGTGTGTGTGTGTGTGTGTGTGTGTGTGTGTGTGTGTGTGTGTGTGTGTGTGTGTGTGTGTGTGTGTGTGTGTGTGTGTGTGTGTGTGTGTGTGTGTGTGTGTGTGTGTGTGTGTGTGTGTGTGTGTGGGTGGGTGCGTGTGCGTGTGCGTGCGTGTGTGTGTGTGTGCCCACCGGCAGTGGGATGCCAGTCAAGCTATAGGAGGAAAAGCACAGCTGACAGAATCGAGGGGCCATCATGGCTCCTAACCCCTGTGCTTAATGTGGGCTGGCCCATCTAAGTGTGACAGGCCCTGTGTTCCTCCCCCGAGTCCAGGCCGCTCCCAAACGGCCGGATTACAGAGACTAACACACCAATCACACATTCCTTTGAGGTGTTCTGGCCAATGAACTTCAATACAACTGGGGGGACATGCATGAGCATGCACGGACTCACACAAACACACACACATTTGCTGTCCAACTTTCACACTTGATACCATTTTAGGAATTTGTCACAAGTAATGTGCTTTCATGTGCCACCACCACAGAGGTTGTGGGTTTGAATCCATGGTGCCTCCGGCTTCATCGAGCGTCTATAATATTAACATGTTCGGGGGAGGGAAGCTGGGGTGGGGAGGGTGATATTCATACGGGCTGGCGGTGGCGACAGTAGGATACAGCAGTGACAACACACAAATGTGTGTGGGGAGGAATCAACTGGCATTATGACTAAATGGGGGAGAACAGGGGTAAATAAAAAGCACAACAAAATAAAAATGAAGGTGCATTCTGGGTAATGGAGTACTGACGGTTTCTGGAAGTCGAATAAAAAGCAGCATATCTCATTTTTTATTTCTTATTCTCATGCTCATTCTCTTTGGAGACTTTGCTAAAGTGCATGACGTATACAACAGCTGTCTTTTCCTCCGTTGGAGTTGCTGCCGGCACAGAAGACACAGTGGGGGAAGAACGAACAAGGGAACGTGCCACTTTCTAACGACATGTCAGGAGCTGCACTTCCAAACCAAGCTTCCGAATATTCGTTCCATTTACTAGTTCTTCCAAAAAGAACTTCTACGGCTCTGGTTATAGCTTCTGGAGCTTCATGATGTGACGTACGTGCAGCTGTCAGGCCCCCATCACTGTTCCGCATGTACTGTGCCAAGGCAGAGAAATGTTTTACTTGAATAGTATTAAGACTGTCTTTTGGGTGTCTGCTCGGTTATCAGATTGAACAAGAACAGGAACTTTTGTCACACTCATCTGCCATTTGTTGAGTTAGACTATGCAACGATTCTCAACCTGGGTGCCGGGGGACAGATTTATTTTCACTAGTAGAAACAGCCCGCTGTCTGTCAGATATGAATTAATCAAACCAAATGAAGAGACGAATCTTGTCGAAAATGCTTAGAGATATAAGCTTCCAGATAATATTCAGAAGTTTTAAGACCAAGTAACAACATTTATTCACAGAGCGTTGGTTGACACCTCCGTCAGCTGTAGTCTCATCGGGTCGCCTCCTTGGGTTTCCTTGGCAACCAGAATCCCGATGCCCTCAATACAGTAAACCAAGGGTCTTCAACAGGGGGTCTGGGACCCCTAGGCCCAGGGGGTCCTCAAAGTTACTACAGGGGGTCCACCAAATCTTTGTGTGATAGGAACTTTTTTGTTTTGTTACATTAACTACTTTGGTTATCGCCGATCTACTAAGATTGTGTGGTGTCACAGATTTAAAGTTTAACACGTTTTTTGAAACCGTGTCACATGACATGTGCACTTAGCGCACTGTCACATGATTTTTGTTTACGGAAGCAGTAGAGAAAATGGCAGCGTGTCAAAAAAGTTGGAGACCTGGTCTCAAAAAATAATGTGGCTGTTGTGACACCCCCAGTATGGTGACACCCCCAGTATGGTGACACCCCCAGTATGGTGACACCCCCAGTATGGGAACACTTTGGATTTCTACTAAGGTTGGGTGATACGCCAACATATTCCTATCGGCCACTGTCAGCCCAAACATCAGCAATCGTGCTAGAAAAAATAAATAATGTGAGAAAAGCTCCGCTCCCCAGCTCGAGTTATACTTCTACTATTGTAGATCTGGCTATAACACGTGTAGTGACAGTGTCAGGTTACGCGACTGCGTGACTGTCACTATCCGTTGGCGTGGAACAGCGAAGTCACATTTCAAAGCGCATTGATTGGTAAATGGTGCATTTACATCACCTTTATCCAAGGCCCTTTACATAGATTGCATTGCATTACATTCACACACCAATGGCGGCGGAAACCATGCAAGGCACCAACCAGCACATCAGGAGCAATTTGGGGTTCAGTGTCTTGCTCAAGGACACTTCGACACTAACTCTGGGGGAGCCCGGGTTCGAACTGGCAACCTTACGGATGTTTGGACAGAATCTGGAGGAGTAATATCAAAAAAATTGTTTTACAAAAGTCGGCCTCCTGGTGGCGCTATAACAGGCCATTCTGGAAAACTAGGGGAAGGGGTTCATCGTTGGCATCCAGGGAATGTGTGCAAAGTTTGGCATCGACCATGGTTAACAGTGGCGGAGATTAGTACACAGACGGACGGACGGACGCACACACGGACGGACAGACGGACGGACAGACGGACAGAGTGCAAAACATACTCTCCCCATGCCTTCGGCTGGTGGAGACAATTAGATGGTTAAACCGAGTACCGGATTTTTTGGGGAGGCATACACTGTGGTTTAAAAATTTGGAAACCGCCCAACCTTACGATATACATGCTGACATTGTGAGCTTGCACGCGAACGCACGCCCAATGTTTTTCCATGTAGGGAATACTAATACTAATCTAAATCTACAAAGAAACTATTAACTAAAGCTGTATAATAATAATAATAATAATAATAATAATAATAATAATAATAATAATAATAACAATAATAATTGTAGTAAAATTATTTCCTCCTTGTTTGTTCTTGTACTGTACCTACCGGTAAGTAAGTAAGTGCAGTACTTGAGTAAATGACTGTCTGTACTGTAGTTACTTTATGCCACTGATATTCTTTCGATGTTTCTGCAGAGAACAAGCTCACATCTTGTGCTCAGAGCCAGCATGGCAGATGAAGTGAAAGCCTTGCCAGGCCTGCAGTGTTGCTGCCAACTATATGTTGACGTCAATACCACTCACTAAAATTGAAATTATGCAAAAACAAAGGCTCAAATTGAAATATGCAAAACAAAGAACACTGGGTTGAAATGTTCACAAGCACAATTTGGTTGCGCTTTACTTCAGGGTACGAATCATACACGCTTAATTCATACTTTATCCATGATGAATTAATGTGATTAAGTGTATGAACTTGCACCCTGCAGTAAAGTGATTTAAAACAAATAGCTTTAAAATCATACAGTGTAACTTTATCAATTAAACAAAAGTTGTGTTTGATATGATATCTCTGCTGTCCAGAGGAAACCTCATAACTCCAAAATGTTCATTTTTGAGGAAATTAAAAAAATATATATTTAAGGAAATTAATAAAACCTTATGTTTTTAAACGATGCATACTGCCTCATCAAAGTTGGTGTTGTGACATTAGATATTGTCAATTACTTGCATGAGAAGGAGAGAGGTGGTGGAGTTAGCTGTTTTAGCAGACAGTTTGTAAAGGGTGTTCAAAACTGATTTATGGAAAAATAATCAAAAATTGAGATATGAGGTTTCCTCCGGACAGCAACGAATAATCTTTCACTTGAATATTTTTTCACAATAACCCAAAAATAAATGTCTTCATCACAGACAGAATTTTCAATCATAGATTGACATTTAATGAATAAATAAGTCCTCTGCAATCTGCAATCACGGCTGCTTTTTCAAATTAGACGGCTGCACGTAGCAAACACATGATGACAAACATACCCACCAGATTGTGTTGCTTATACAAATAGACAATGTTTAAGCCTCCTAGCAGATTCTAACGTTCATCATGTGAAGCATTTTTGTTATTGTGCCACATTGCAAAGAATAGACTCAAGTTGGAAACTCCAACCTTAATAAATAATTAATAAATAATGAATTGTGATTGTGTTACCAATAAATAGGAACTTCAAGTGTACAATGTGGGTTCCACTTCCACCGGTCCAAACCGGAACATCTGACCAATTAACATGGCAGCTGTTGGTCAGATGGGTGAAGCCGCAGATACTATTTTCAAGTGGGCCCCTGATCCAGAAGAGGTTGGTAAACGTTGTGTAAATGTTCTCTTTCACTCTGACATTACCCAATATACCATTTAAACAAATGCCATTTAAATCAACCGGTAGCCTCAGGGGCCGCAGGTGTTTTGTTTCCAAAATAAATAATAAGCATGGGCGAATGAGCCAGGAAATGTGGTCTAGGAGTGGGAGTGAACCTTGTATTTTGCTAAAGTTCTATAACAGTGCAGAGGGGCGTCGCTCCGAAATTGGTGATGTCCCTCTAGACCAGAAATCCCACACTGGCTGTGGCAGGCTAATCAACCGGTGACCGAGGGGCATTATAGCCTTTGTGAGACTGAAGTTTGGCAGTAAAAATGCATGGCTGCTCACCAACTGACGTTTTAAAGCGGCACTATGTAACTTTTTTTCAATGAATAAAATGTAATGTTAATACAATAAAATTGGTGTGGTTGCATCCTTCTCTTCTTTTGAGACACTTAGATTGTGTCTAAGGTCATTTCTCACCTAGACACAGGATCTGACACAGATGACCTGGTGGTCAAGATTCAATTTATCCCCTGAGCAAGCAGGCAGGCTCTGTTGGCTCAATGGTAAAACAATGTCAGCAGAAACTGGGTTATAATCTGGGGTAGAAGAGAAAAGTTATATACGTTTAACCTAGAGTCTGACAATCTGCACAAGTTTATCCGTAATGGGAGCGAGGACTGACATTCACACAGAAGCTGGCTGGCTGTGTGTGTGTGCGTGAGTCGTGAGACGTGAGTGCAACTAAATATGGAAAATCAATTAATAGAGAGAACGTTTTAATGGAATCATTCTGAATAATAAACTAAGCCAAACTGAAGAATTAAAGATGTAATCATTGTCATTGGAAAGTGATGCTTTGCTTTCATGGGTGCTACTCATTGGAACCTGTGAAATTGACTGGGGGCATTTAAACGTCATTTAAACGTCAAGACCATTTAAACGTCAAGACCAAAAGCTTTGCTGTTGAAATAGGTTGCTTTCTAGCTCATACAGCCCACAGATCCATTCCATCCACTGTCAGACGTGTTTTATATCCAGAACAATGTGTGTTATGTATTATAACATTTGTGAGAGGACCATAATGTAAATAAGGTTAACGTTGTCCTCAAACTGCTGTTAACCTATCTGAGGCTTATCAAGGTGATGTTGTTACCGGCATTTGCTTTCCAAATGAACTCAACTAAATTGAAGAAAAATAAAGAGAAAGCTAGTCTCACCCCTCTTGATCACATGCAGCAGTCAAACCCTCTGCTAATCCGCCACAAATTGTGTATGCGTGAATGACATGCATAGCATTTCCCCGGCTACCATTGTCACATGGAAATGTGTGACCTCATTTCCCCCTGCTCCCATTGCCACATGGAAATGTGTGACCTCAGAGTGGCAAGGGCACCGCTCTCTACAGTGCACGCCACATCCATGCAGTGACTACAGACTAGTGACACATCCGTCTCCCGTCACTGTCTTGTGCCTGTCCAAATGAGTGCCGAGGTCAAACCTATGTCTGGATGTATTCAACCTCAATTCAAGATGTAACAGTTATATTGTATTAACATACTCTACCATACAGATGTACTAGGTATGTTGTATTAACACTGGTTCGAACCCTGCCTGGGGTCGACGTCAGCAAGGGCATGCGAGCACAACCGTTTCCTAACGCCAAATCAAATGCGTTCAGATCTGAGCCAATTAAGTCTCCTGAGGAAGCGCGTCTGAAGCCTGTCCTGGGCGGTGTATCCGGACGTAAAAACTAAATATGACAGTCAAAGGAGTGACTGTCATATTGTACTGGTTTATCGTTTCTCCAACACTATTGACATTTTGTCAGCGACTGTTAAGAGGATTAAGAATTCAGAGAGAGGAGAGAGGAAAGAAGAGGCAGCATGCTGCTCTCCTCTTGTATTACCTGTGAGTGCTTCACAAACTGTACATCAGCTTACTGCTGCCATTACACTAATCTACTGTAGGAGGCTGAACACAAAAAGTGAGTCACTCATTTGATCCCAGCACCAGTCACAGCAGGAGGCCTTGGTGGTCCTGTACAAATCATTTCAAGGAGTCCCAGTTTGGTATTCATTAGACCACAGACCCCTATAACTCTAGAACTTGAATCCTTACGGGTGCATTTGGTTCTGAACTCAATAAGGATAATTACAGTAGACCTATTTGCTGGTGGAGGTTTTTAGCTTATCCTGATTGCTGCCCAAGTGGTAAGCTAGGTTTCGCGCTCAGGGTCACCTTGACACATTACTGGGGCCGGGAATCAAACCTAGGACCTTTAGCAACTAGCAGATTCTAACGTTATAGACGAATTCAGAAATGGGTCTCATGGTATTTCCTGTAGGCGGAGACGACATATCTGCGGTGTAAACTCGCAGGTCTTCTACTCCATTGAATGATAGAGTGACTGATGTTAGTCTGCTCAAACGTTACTCTTTTACCTGCTTTTTACTAACACTAACTTTACAAAGATGCCCAGAACATCGGGATGAACCTGTGTAGTTTATGGCTGCTCCAACAGTAGTGGCAACATTCAACTTTGGAGAGAAACGGAATGTCAAAAAAGACACCGCGGTGTCGCCGCGGTGTCTTTATACCTCATACGAGGTATAAAGTACAGCAGCCTTGTGTTCATACATCGTCTCAACCATTACTCTATGGCTCTGGTCTCAGACACCACGTGTATTTTTTGACATTCCGTTTCTCTCCAAAGTTGAATGTTGCCACTACTGTTGGAGCAGCCATAAACTACACAGGTTCATCCCGATGTTCTGGGCATCTTTGTAAAGTTAGTGTTAGTAAAAAGCAGGTAAAAGAGTAACGTTTAAGCAGACTAACATCAGTCACTTTTCCATTCAATGTAGTAGAAGAGCTGGCTGTTTACACCGCAGATATGTCGTCTCCGCCTTTCATTTGCTGCGACCATGAGACCCGCACGCACGCACGCACGCACGCACGCACGCACACGCACACGCACATGCACATGTACATGCGGGCGCGCACGCAACCACTCTCACACTCTCTCTCACACACACACACACACACATGCACGCACACACACACACACACACACACACACACACACACACACACACACACACACACACACACACACACACACACAGATCTATCCCTATTTTATGTTTCTATCTGGAGAGTCACATCAAGATATGAATCAGTAATAAAGCTGAGGGCTTTGATTCAGATAAGTGGTGAGCGACTCGGCCAATATCAGCCAAATGAAAGTAAGGCATGTTGGAACACACCAACATGCCTATTTTATATCACTTCACAAACAACAAGAACACATATTTAACCCCTCTAATCCCACTGGTCTCTTCTGGAAGCTGTAAAAGGGTTGTTGTTAGATTTGGATAGAAGATAGAATACCTTGAATAGCCACCTAAAAACGCCTTAAATATTTGTATTTATTTTAGAAATAGTTAATCAATAGGGACAAGTATTGTCACAAGTAAGATAATTTGTCCATGTGTTCAGCCCATTGGAATGCATGGAATGCAAGGTGTGCTAATACAAAATATGTTTCAAATATTGCTTTGATGCTCATATAACCTTAGGAAGATGTATTAGTTAGATATTGACAAACTATGTTTTGCAGTGTTATGTATGCACAACATTTAGATAAATATGTTCAATATTGTAGCCTATGTGAATATTGTATTTATTTTGTACATGTTTTTTTTTTTATTACTGTCAATTATGTTACTGCCATACCAGTAAAACAGCACTTATACAAAAGAAGATGATAATGGCTAGTTTGAGCATTGATTACTCGTGTTATAAGACATACTGTACACATAGTACTGTACACCCCTGCTTGTAGCTGGGAACCCCCTCAAGATCCCATGGGGATCCCCGGACGCCACTTTGCCTTGATAAATAAAAACATATCAATACAGTAGTACATCATCTAATTTAGGACACCAAACATGCTGAGTTGGTAGCACGTACAACCCGAACCTCAAAACTAATTATGTCCTCTTTTTGTTCAATGTATCACCACTCACGTCAGCCCACCTCCACCCCACACACCAATCCCCCACCCACCCCACCAAAATGGACCCTTTAAAAATAATCTGAACTGATTAAAAGACTCATAAAAGGAAGGTGTTACTTCCTGCCGGTAATGAAGTGTGTTTCAGAGAGGTTGTAATAACTTCTGACCCTATTAAATTAATTAAGTCACTGCTTATTATAATAGAGAGAGAGAGAGAGAGAGAGAGAGAGAGAGAGAGAATGAGATTAAAAAAGTGGATAAAAGGAGTTTGTGAGAGTCTCTTGGTAGATCCTCCTCACTGATGGGACTAGAGGGTGGGGTCTTGAACAGAAGCACAACTTACTCAATTAGCATCAGTCTCCATGGACGATTAGACGTAGCCTACGCTAATTGTCCTTCACGTTATTAAAGTCAGCCTGATTTATTTATTAATTATTATTATTTTCTGTGGCCCTGATTTGTGGGCTGCTCCAGCCAAGCAGCGGTGTGCATGGCTGTATGCATGCATGCGTGTTTGTGTAATCTTATATGAGTACCAAATTATGTCCCCACAAGTTTTGGAAAATGTGTGCAATAGACATTGTGAGGACAATTTCACTGGTCCTCACAAAATAAATGATCCATGTGTGTCAGTCACCTCACAGCTAGAAGGTCCTGGGTTCGATTCCCGCCAGGGAATGTGGGTGCTGGGGCGTGTACTCTCCTCCATGTCATCAGCGCCCATACCCTATAGGTGGGATTGGCGACAGGTGAAAAAAATGGGTTACAAAATTGTGGGATAATAATTACAATAAAAACATTGTTAAAAGTATTTTTTAACACAAATCTTCTCTTCTGGGGGTCCCAACACATTTTCATATACTGGCAGTGGCCACATGCCCGCACACGTGGCCACCGCCAGCACGATCGCACAATATATACTGTACTTTGTCTATTTTTTTTAATATTCGTATACATTTCGAACACTTTACATTTTTAATTACACAATGCACACACACACACACACACACACGCACACGCACACGCACACACACACACACACACACACACACACTGGGAATACAGACACATTCAAGCAATTAATTATCACCAATGCAACAATAATTAATTCTCAAAAAGAATATGATTAAGTTAATAATTGATTATATTAATTGAGTCAAAGCGTAATTAAGTAATTAAAATGAACATTCAACTAATTAGGTGGGGGTTTTGGAGCAGGAAGTTGTCTGTTGATGATGTGGATCACATTGGAGGCCAAGAGGGGTGCTCTGAACACTTCATCTGATGGTCCGGCCCAGTTGATGATGTGGATCACATTGGAGGCCAAGAGGGGTGCTCTGAACACTTCATCTGATGGTCCGGCCCAGTTGATGATGTGGATCACATTGGAGGCCAAGAGGGGTGCTCTGAACACTTCATCTGATGGTGATGATGTTGATGATGTGGATCACATTGGAGGCCAAGAGGGCTGCTCTGAACACTTCATCTGATGGTCCGGCCCAACTTTAAACCAACAGTCGGTCCAGGCAGACAGTCGTGTCAAGAAGGTCCCCATGTTACAAGTTGAAGCATATCACTATAGCGTGAATAATGACGTGTCGGGTTCAGCATTGGTGAACCATCACTCGGCAGTGATAGGCACTAGCCATAGGGACAGATACATCTACTGTAGTCTGCAGTCTGGAAAACCTGCCAATCTCTTTGAAGCGACACATTGATGGCACTGCCTGCCCACCAGCTGCTCAAAGCCCCGGAAGATATAAAAGGAACGGCTGAAGTGCTGCCTGCATGCAGGCTTACGTTTTGCTCCATTTGACATCGGCCAAATTGTCAAATGGAATAAGAAAGAGACAATCTTTGTGAAAATAGCCGATCTATACAAGCTCGTTGCGAGGCGCTGTCGTTGTGAGCTTGTACATCTTCACAGTATTTGTCTGTGGAACTGAGTCAAATAAAATGTAATGCCTCAACTCCTACAATTCCAAGTGTTTGTCGGGGGGGGGGGGGGGGGGGGGTGGTACTGGCACTGGTATATAATCTGCAATTAGGTCTCAGGTTGGTCTCGGTCTTGACTCGTACTTCGACCCCCTCCCACACTCGGTCTTGATTCTCTTTTTTACTAGCCAAGGCTAAAATCGAAAATGACAGATTTGTTTGTATTTATTTATTTGCCGATTAAGACAAACATATACTGTACTGTAGCCTACATAGACCTAGCTCTGGTCCATAGCTCCTCTTTAGCGTAAATTTACGCTAAAGAGGAGAGGCTGGTCTGCATTCATGCGAGCGCCGGAAGTTGAGAGTAACATAGCTCTAAATGAAACGCATTTAGAGCTATGGATCAGAGCTAACATAGACCCTGAAAGTACAATATGTCAACATGTTTTACAACTCAGTCAGCGATCCAACCAAGATGGCAAGCTTTATTCCAGGACTTAAAAACAACAGTAGACAATCCTTCCATGATGTAGGAGACAAACAAGAATCATGTCCAGCTGCTGTTCAACACCTGCAGCTTAATCACTACTTAATCTTCTACAGCGCGCCATGCACTGCCATGTTGGCTGTTCTCCTCACAGTCACTGCCAAACCCCAAACACACACACGCACACACACACACACACACACACACACACACACACACACACACACACACACACACACACACACACACACACACACACACACACACACACACACACACACACAAACAGACAGACAGACAACTCAAGGCAGCACGCACCCTGATCAGGTGATCGAGTCACATGCATACACTCTTCACCTGATCAGGGCTATTTAAACTTCCCTGTCTCCTGCTGCTCTGTGAAGTTTTCCAATCCCACCGCCTCCCCGGCATCCACCTGTACACTCTTAATTCATCCCCTGTAATTCTGTTACAGGGGATATCACATAATGTTCATGCATGCTTACCGGGAATGGATAGAGCCCTGATGCCAAACTAATATGCTTCAGATGTCTATGCTCAAATGTATGCTCAATAAAACATGCAATTTAAATAAAATAAATTGAGCTTTAACGTTTTCAACAAACAATGTTTTTGTTTGAATGGTAACAGTGATGAAAGTAACAATGCTATTACAATATTAGGCCTACAATGATATACCGGTATTGGTGGAAACCACATATGAAAATGAAAGTGAAAGCTTGTGGATCTGCTACCTTTGATGCTTTTGTCTGACGCTGTAGTATGATCAAGTAGGGTCATATTAATTTACAAGAAAAAAGAAGAAAAGAAAGTTAGAATGGAGATAAAAAAAGGTTTAATGCTCGACAACAGTGATACAGGCTACAACAATATTTCAATTTTTTCCAATTATTTGCCTAACAATTTAATCGTCAACTGACATTCAATGATGGTGACAGTCCCAGATGTGTCTGGATGTCCTCATCTGTGGTCAAGCTTGTACTCCAGTGCAGCTATGGAACGGGAACAATTGAATTTTTTTGAAGAAGGCTGTACAGAATATGAACATCGGCAGGGTCAGAACGGAAAGCAAGATCAAAAGGAAAATAAAGTTCACATCCCACATGCACAGTGGTGCTGACAGACAGGCAGACAGATAGACAGACAGACAGACAGACAGACAGACAGACAGACAGACAGACAGACAGACAGACAGGCTGTCCCATGACTGATTTGTGTTTGTTTATTGTCTCCACCAGGCCGAAGGCATGGGGAGAGAGTATGTTTTGCACTCCGTCCGTCCGTCCGTGTGTCCGTGTGTGTGTGTGTGTGTGTCCGTGTGTGTGTCCGTCCGTCCTTCCGTCTGTGAACAGCTAATCTCCGGCACCGTTAACCTGGTCGATGCCACATTTTGCACACACACTCCCTGGATGCCAACGATGAACCTCTGCCCCAAAATTTCCAGAACGGCCTGTTATAGCGCCACCAGGAGGCCGCTTTGTGCAAAACAAGTTTTTGGACAGTACACCTACAGATTTTGTCCAAACATCACGCAAATTGGTACACAGTCTCTCTAGAGCCATTCAACGAAACGGGTCTTTCAGATTTCTCAGACTCTATCCTGATTGGCTAAGATTGGCTTCCAAAGTTCGCAGGAGTGCTCAGTTTCAAACAAAATGCTGCAAATCATGAACACATCGTGTGATTTCCGTGAAATTGTGCACGCACATTCCCACTAGGCAGAGGAAGAAATGCCACATGAACATTTTCAACTCAGCCTCATGGTGGCGCTATAACTGGCCCAAAAGTGTTTTTACCTCTAACTGCACGGATCTGTGGATAACTTTGTATGCCAACTCCCTAGAGGCCAAGGAAAAACCTTTGCCTGGAATTTTTCACATCTGCTCTTTATAGCGCCACCAGGAGGCCGACATATGTAAAACACATTTTCTAATATTACTCCTTCAGATTTTATCCAAATTTCACGCAAATCGGTACACATGCTCTCCATAGTCATGTGATCAAGACGGGTTTGTTTGATTTCTCATAATCCACCCTCATTGGCTACGATTGGCTTCTAAACTTGTGGTGAAACTGTGCATGCATATTCCCACTAGGCTTTGGAAGAAATGCCACTTGACAGTTTTCAAATCAGCCTCATGGTGGCGCTACAACAGGCCAAGCCGCGTCTCACACACACACACACACACACACAGACACACACACGTTTATATTGCTCCTAAACATTTTGCCACACATCACACCCACACTCCTATCCTCCTGGTGGAGACCTGTGCCCAGAAGGGCACTTTTTCTAGTTTGTTTTTGTTTTTTTAGAAAACAGTTTTAAAGTGTCTGGACACCAGTGTTTTTCTGTCTTCTTTCAATGTGCCAATAAACTAAACCAAGCTCAACCTTAAAGGTTGCACCTTTGTTTGTCCTGTATTTGGAGCAGCAAATGGTGTGCGGATGCTTTGGATTCTTACTACTGTCTGTACTACTGTATGTTATTACTCTTTTCAGTTAACCTAGTGTTTGGATGTGTGTGTCTTTTGGCTGTTCTTCAGCTTCTCTTTGAACTTTGTATAACCTCTTATGTTCATATTTTAACTCTAATTTGTCATATAAGTCTGTCTGTCTGTCTGTCTGTCTGTCTGTCTGTCTGTCTGTCTCACGCACGCACGCACGCACGCACGCACGCACGCACGCACGCACGCACGCACACACACACACACACACACACACACACACACACACACACACACACACACTCGCACACACACACACACACACACACACACACACACGTACAAGCACTTAAACCAAAATGTTCAATATCCAGACAAGAAGTCAATTAAAATGTGGGTAAATATTCTATATTTGAATCAATAGCAAATTACTGAGTAGCCAGACTGAGTCCTCTCACAATAATTGTATTTGTATAATTCAATGTCACGTGCCAATTAACAATCGGCAGCACAAACGGTATTAGTTCATTTCAGGACAATATTACCGGTATGTTTTTATGGGTCTATTAAACAACAATGTGTGTGATGTTTAATCATAACAGTAGTTTTCACAGCAAATCATTCTGGGCATGCAGTGTTGCCACTGCAATATATATTATAATATTATTATTCATATAATATAATTAATATTATTGCGTGTATGCAAGCAATTGGTGTACATTGGTGTTGCAACAACATTAAAACAATAATATACTTTTAAAGTGAGTTGGAAAATGAACAAAACAAGAGGGGGGGGGGGGGCAGAACACAGACATCAAACAAGGCTGTCTCGTCAAACCACTTTGAAAATGAATTGGAGCAGCCATCAGACACTGACAATACACGAGACAGACACTAGACATGCACGTGTTTTACATTAGAGATCATGCAGCAAGGGTCCATTTGGATCCTGACTACCAATCATCTTGTTCCAGTCTCAGAGTTACAGGCCTTCCTAACTATCAATGATGTATCTGGGGAACCCATGGGACCTCCTCAAGGGCAACTGGGGGTCCGGATCCCACCATTGATTGAATAAATTGATTGTTACATTCTAAAACGGACTCCGGAGCCACATGAAGGTGACGAGTTGAGATTATTCAACCCACTCTGCACTAATTGGCACTCTATCATTGTGGTGACCCTTCATAAGTGTATTTTCCTGTGGTGCTGTCTTGTTTCCCTGTGTGATAAGTAGCTGATTGACTAGCAACTGGTGGGTGGTGACTAATTGGTGTCTGAATGTGATTGGTTGACTGTTAGGTGGAACCAGGCTGGTGATTGGCTCATGTTGATGGACTATTATAAATCTGACAATGCCCCTGTGGAATTTGTCCTGTCAACCTTCAACCAGAAGAGTCCTCTGTGTTGTATGTGTTTATTTGTTTGGGTTAGTGCAGTGGTTCTCAAGGACCCCCGAATTAACCCATTAAGGCCTGAGGCCGATTCTACAAATGTCTTGTTCTCACACTGTAAAAAAAGAAAAAGCAGATGACAAGCTGTTTGAAACAACTAGAAACTATGTGTGTGTGTGTGTGTGTGTGTGTGTGTGTGTGTGTGTGTGTGTGTGTGTGTGTGTGTGTGTGTGTGTGTGTGTGTGTGTGTGTGTGTGTGTGTGTGTGTGTGTGTGTGTGTGTGTGTGTGTGCGTGCGTGCGTGCGTGCGTGCGTGCGTGCGTGCGTGCGTGCGTGCGTGCGTGCGTGCGTGCGTGCGTGCGTGCAAGCGTGTCTCGCAGCGTGGCACAAAGTGACACGCTGTGAGCTTGTATACTGTATCTGCCATTTTCTAATTAGCTATGGGAACAGGTTTTGCAGAGGACCCCCTGGCACCCCTTCAATGACCCCTGGGGGTCCCTGGTCCCCACTTTGAGAACCACTGGGTTAGTGTACACACTGTATAGCCTTTGGCAGTGTAGGGGTGGGCGGCCTGTTTGTGTTACATTAGGTAAGATCTTTTATTTTCTTTACAATGTATAAGCATTATAGGATTTGCTTTTAGGAGCCCATGCACCCTGCAGGTAACTTCCATTTTCTACAACTCTACAACTATCCTCTCTTTATCTCTCTCTCTCTCTCTCTCTCTCTCTCTCTCTATCCTCTCTCTCTCAATTCAATGCAATTTAAATAAAGGTGAAGTAAAACTAAAATGCACTAAACGCGGCGAGTCGGAATACCGGCGAGTTCAAGCGGTTCTTCCGAACTTAATGCATATCCTGTGTCGCTTGGATGAGTCTGTAAATAGTATCATTATCAATATAAGTAACCTTGGGAAGTGCTGCACAAGATACTCCTCTAGCCTTAGGAGACATAAATGTCACAAATGGCCTGTCCAACATGTTCATTTGGACACATAAACCAACTAAATGGAAAAAGCGGCACTCCAAAATAAAAGACTGGCTCAGATGCAATTTCTCATGTTTATTTGAGAACGCTGACGCGTTTCGGTAGTAGTCTTCTTCAGAGCAGACTGAAAATTGTCATTTTCACCTAAACATTGCTCTTGAGAATGTTTTTGAAAACATTTGAAGCAAGAAATCGACGATGAAGCAACCAAAAACAATTATTTTGATCAATACTTCCCGTTTTCCGAGGTAGTCAAGGGACCTGCAGGGTTCCTTGAAGGTGTAACTATGAGAGTGTACAGATGGAACCAAATGGACCCTATTTGGTTCCATTTGTACACTCTCAGAGTTATGGGAGTCCTTGAAAAGATCTGTGCCAGTGACTCCTAATGCACCATAGTGTCATAGTAAATTTTATACACATATTGTGTATAACACCTGGAGACTGACATTCAGTAATGTCAGGGTCTTATGATCCAAATAAGACCATTATTATGTACTGTAAGAACAACATTTGCCACAGAAAAGGACAAGTCTTTGCCTCGGAAACATGTCTGTGTATGGACATATTGATGACCGTGCATTGCTTTTGGGTCAATGCATTAATTTATTTAATAAGTAGCCATGTAATAAGCTGGATAATTGACGGAGCAGTGGTCATTGCTATCCCTTGCTTAGTTATCTACCCTCATTCATTCTATTTGCTAAAAACCTCACCAGCATTAGGCTACCACCATAATAGGCTACACATTTTATTATTATTTTTTGCTTGTTTTAATTTGTTTTTGGTCCAGAAACGTAGATATTCTATGTATGACTGTGGCTTGTTTAATTGCCACCATTGCAAATTGTAATTGATGATGTTAGACTTGCCTCCCAGTCCTGGCCGCACGCACATGACGTCTGACATCATTCCAGACATAACAAAATAAAATAAAAATGGCTGCTGTCCAAGACTCATCTGCAACGTCAGCCATGTGCAAGCTGTGCAGGAAAACGTTCCCGTTCGCACATACTGTGGAGACGTGTCCAGAATGGTTCTGTCATGCCGGTGTCACTCCAGCAGTGTAAAGCCTCAAATATCAGAGACAGAAAGTATTGAAGCCCCCTAGAGGAATGTGAGAGCAGGACAAAATGAGAGAGAGAGAGAGAGAGAGAGAGAGAGATGGAGGGAGGGAGGGAGGAAGGGACAGATGGAAAGAGTAACAGACAGATGAGTGTGGGTGACGCAGACACATATGGGGACGTCAAAATCGCTGCGACTGAACACAGCTGTGACAGTGGTGTGTGTGTGTGTGTGTGTGTGTGTGTGTGTGTGTGTGTGTGTGTGTGTGTGTGTGTGTGTGTGTGTGTGTGTGTGTGTGTGTGTGTGTGTGTGCGTGTGCGTGTGCGTGTGCGTGAGTGTGAGTGAGACCTCGCTCAGCCTTCCACTCGCATCCAGCTCACTTAGAAACATCTTAGAACTCGTCACTGTCTCGCAGAAAGCTTGTAATCTCCATATTTCAACGTTGTTTTTCTTTTTTCAAATTTTGTCACACAAACGTAGTGGAAATAGCAGTTGTGACACATAGAGTTATGCTCACAGAGATATGGCCATGTCAAATGTTGAACACTTCTGTAACACCATGCTGTAGTGCCCCATATGTAGGCCTATGGAATTGTGTTTTGGGGGGTGACTATTTTCATGCCAGACCCCTGAACGTTTGTGCCAAGTTTGGTACGGATTGGAGCTTTGGCTCCCTGGGGTGACTATTGTGATGGCAGACCCCTGAACAGTGCAACGATGCACATGTAGCACCCAGGAGCCCGTGGGGGCCTCACCTGCACCACCTGGTAGAACCCTGACCAGTGTTTGTGCTAAGTTCGGTGCGGATCAGAGCAACGGCTAACGGATATCTTTACCACAAGCATGCATTGCGTGAACGTAATAAGCTACAGTGTGTGAGTCATAAGCGATGCTGCGATGCAGAAGAGGACAAGATGGGATATGAATACAGGAACAAACAGAAGACATGATGTTCTAACAAGCAAGATGACAGTTGCACTTCAACACACAGAACATCCCGGATCCTTCAAAGTTTAAAGTGGTTCTGTTCTGTCTGAATGGCTTTCACTTTGTCTCATAGTGAGTGACCCACTTCTGGCTCCCCAGACGCTGTTTGTCAAATCACATGCTGTAGCAGTAGTAGAGGGTGTTGCATATTGTCACTGTCGCTGGCAGAACCCTTGTATCAACATATTTCAACTTTGTTAACAGATTAATTCCCTACTATGAGTGAAAGTAACCGATTGCCAAAAAAACATTTGATTCGTCAAAACATATTAACGTATTTATAGTAGAGGTGGGTAATTTAGTGAGCTTCTTTTTAAAACAGGAATGGAGGCTGAAACTAAGATCATGATCTATCAATTTTGCCCCTGAGTGTCTGGGAAGCTTTTGATCGGACGTTGTTTCTTTTTCACTTGCCAAATGAAACAGCAGTTATACCCCCAAAACTCTGTGACAGGCTTGTTACACCTGAGGTCTTGGGTTAGGACCAGGGCAGGAATTTCCAGGCATGTCCAGACCTCTGCTATGCCAAACTATTTTGCGATTTAAATGCATAAATAAATAATAATAATAATTATTATTATTATAATAATTGCAATAATAATAATAACCCAAGGTTTGTGTATGTGTGTGCGTGTTTGCGTGCGTATACATACTAAAGTGTGTCACATCGGAATGCATTGATATATCGTAGATCTGCTGGAACTACTCCAGAACTACTCTGCCAGGTACGCTTCTGGCGCATGGAAGGACTAGGATCTGTGGGTTGACTCCTGTCTGGGCCCCTCCTACATCTCACCAGGTACACTCCTGCTCTCACCAGGCCCAGGACCTGTGCGTTGCACGGCACCAGAGTCCCAGCACCAGACACTTCATTCAAAAGTGGTGGGCAATGGTTACGCAGACTAGAGCAAGAAGGTGGTGCTGCGGGCTCCGCTTGCTGCTTGAATGGCCCTCCAAAAGGCCTCACCAAGGGTTTGTTGCTCACCCGGGTGCCGTCTACATTCCGGCTGTCACCCGTCTCTCCGGTGGTCACCAGACTATACCTGGTTGTAACATAGTCTATTCACTATAAATAGAACTATAACAAAAAACATGGATGCACCTGGGACGTATCCTCAGTGATGTATAAATAGTAGTATAGGAAACATTTTGTAAATCTGCTCAAGGGAATCCCTTGAATTATAGGAGCTGAAAAAGTTATAGCCCAGGCTATAATAGAAATAAAGGATGTCAACACACTGCAGATGTAATGGTGGGAAAGCAAAAACAATGTTTTAAATGCAATTCTAATCCTAATTCATATCACGCACGCACGCACGCACGCACGCACGCACGCACGCACGCACGCACGCACGCACGCACGCACGCACGCACACAGGCCAGGGAGGAAGGCTTGTACAGTACAGTACAGTACAGTACAGTACAGTACAGTACAGTACAGTACAGTACAGTACAGTACAGTACAGTACAGTACAGTACAGTACAGTACAGTACAGTACAGTACAGTACAGTACAGCACGAGTACAGTACAGCACTACTCACTTCAGACTTGTGTGATTTTATTTTCTAGTTTCACTTAATGCCATTAGAAAATATGTCTTTGTCGATGGTGGCATTCTTGTTACTTCTGAACAGAATACCACAGAAGCAGGACTGAAGCCATAATGCTGTGTCGTTTTGATACCGTGTATGAGGACACTCATCGAGTCATCGGTGGTAAACCTGTTATGTAAAGTAGTCATTTGATTTGGGTACTTGGCACGCCGTGAATCTAGGGGGACACGTTCTACTTGCGCGCACCGTACTGTGCCATACCTGCGCGTGTGCGTGAAAGAATTACTGGCCACCTGCCGTGGTACCCCGTGTTAGAACCAAAACACCACTGGTAGCCTAATAATGATCTAAATCTACAAAGTAACTATAGTACATCAGGTTTTCAAATACTTGTAGCACATTTCCTGTGCAACTACTGAAATGTTTTACACTGAGCTAATAGAGCCTGATGCCTGTTTGCTCAGGGGATAAATTGATCTTGACAAATCTTGGTCAAACGTCGTGTCAGAGCCTGTGGGTGAGACATGACCTTTGACACAAACTATTTGTCTCAATAGAAGAGTATGGAGACAAAATAACCACCCCAATTGTATAAGTTGTATTTTATTAACATACTCATAAAAACAAATTACATAGTGCTGCTTTAAGTACAGTACTGTACTTAAATAGGCCTACATGTACTTAGTTACTTTACAACACTGCACATTGGAATGATTCAATGACGGTTTCTCTTCTTGACCATACTATAAAGCGAACGCTGCTATTTTTGGAAGGCTGTGAAAATTAATGGCTCATCGTTTTACCTGTCATTACAGCATAATCTCTTGCATAAATGAAGAGATGCCTGGTCTTTTGGGAGAGCGGAGAGGCTTAATTTATGGCAGGGGGAAGAATAAAGGCATGTGCTTAAGAGAGGAGGGGGGAGATTATTGAGTGAGGGAAAGATAATCACGTTCATATATTCAAATCAGTAATTGTTCACGGTGGTAAAATATGCACAGCGCTTAAGATTCCCTTCCGCCTCTCTCTCGCTCTCTCTCTCTCTCTCTCTTTCAGACAGCGGAAAGAGATATCTGGACCGTCTTGATTCGACGTGAACTTATGTTTCCCCAAGGGGGGTCGCCAAGGGGGGTTGGAGGGCTTGAAGCCATGAGGTCTGTTTGGAGGTACTTTAAAAAAAATCATACCATATCATCGTACATCATCCATTCATTGTCAATGGGAATTGAATGTGTAGGACAAAAATTTGCTTGTCCTCATATGACGTAAATTCTCATTCATTGACAATGGGAATTTAATGTTTGTAAGACAAAAAACTACACTCTAGCTGATAGGAGCGCCACTCAAAAAAATAAAAAGAATCACACCCGTGTGAACTGAGTGGTGCAAGGTCTTATATAGCCTGATCAGCTGTGGTCTGACGTAATGTCAGTGACCATAGTAACCATGCTCATTCTTTTGAGGGACAGGTACACAAACACACACACACGGGTACTAACAAAGCCAGTTGTTGGAGTGGTTTGCACCACTCAAAAATAAAAAGCTACCGCCCCCACCCGCGTGTGCACGCATACTTACACACCCAGTCACACACTCTAAGTCTAAATGACGAATAGTGAGACCATCCGTTCTACAATCTCAGCGTGTTGTATCACAACATGAGGTTAGACATCACACTCCATATTTGGGCGTAGCTGCATTGGGAATTATTACCAATTATATGGTTATGGCTAAGTCATGGTGACATGAGCGTGACATGAGCCAATTTCAATTGCGACCATAGGTCGCAGTTTAAAATGAAAATCTGCAAAACCTGTCAGTCAGTCAAGCTAAAACATGTCAGTCAGTCTGTCAGTCATGCCTTGTGACATGCTCCATTATGGCCAATACAGAATTCATTCCATATGTTGATCTGACCTCATCTGACCTCATCAATCTCTGTACTCTCAAGACACTGCCCCGGCTGCCACCCTTTACACCTGACAGGGGGGAGTTTCCCTGG
Organism: Electrona antarctica; assembly: GCF_951216825.1. Lineage (NCBI taxonomy): Eukaryota > Metazoa > Chordata > Actinopteri > Myctophiformes > Myctophidae > Electrona > Electrona antarctica. Next base: position 29,200,381 of record NC_136806.1, on the reverse strand, counting down.
TTGGACGTAGCGCATGGAAGGAAGTAAGGAACACATTATTCCAACCAGTTCCTTTCCCCTCCATCAGGCACCCTGGCTGGCCAGGGGGAGGCAGTTTAGAGACCAGGATTACTGCATGTTTGTGTGAGGGTACCTACCCTAGGGGACACAGGGAGAACATGCAAACTCCACACAGAAAGGCCCTTTCGCCAACCCCGCCTCGGGTATGGGCACTGATGACGCGGAGGAGGGAACACGCTACCCCAGGGCCCACAGTGTCCCCAGTGGGAATCGAACCCAGGACCTGTGAGGCGAACTGACCTGTTCTGACATTCCATATGTTGATCTGACCTCATCAAACCCTGTACACTCCAGATAGTAGTATTTTTCATTGTGGAAGATCTGGCGCAGGCGCTTGTCGATGGCCCCAATAAATTGGCGTCTTACCATGCTAATCTCCTCCACCACCAGCACCTTGAGGCCCTGTAGCCGTGCCTGCAGGTTACAGAGGGCCTCGGGTGGCATGTGTGTCAGAGTGCTGGTCAGAGGCACAGGCAGGGCCAACAGCGAGTGCGATGTGGTTCCAGCGATGTTGAAAGCAGGGAACACGTGACAGTGAGGACCCAGTCGAATTGCTGCCGCGGCGTGTTCTGACTTGTGTTGTATACCAACCAAGTGGGTACAACACATGGATCTCCATATGTGGAGCTGACTATCATTACCTGGATCTCCATATATGAAGATCACGACACTGACCTCATCAAATGGCTACTACTTTGAATAACAACAGGTTTAACTGTTCACGCGAACGCGGTAAGGAACACTTTCGCAGTATGGCTCTAGTATAGGCTACTGCCTGCTGTGTTGTTCTGCACGTAACAAGAATGCCTCCTACACCATCAAAGAAGAGATTCGTCCAAAGCAAACTTTTTTGTTTCGTTGTTTCGATTATCTACTTTTGTGTTTGTGTGTCTAAAACGTATAAACATTCAACTATATAGGCTTGGTTATCAGCTGTACTGTGCACATGCGCACATGTAGGCGCATGCGCACGATTGCACGTGTGCACTGTACACGTGACAATATGTGGTACAAAAACAAATCACCATTACACCACTGTTGATCGCTTTCTTTTGGTCTTGTTTCCGTATAGACCCTGGCCGCGTGTTTCTCCCCCGGAATCTGGCAAACGCTGTTTGAGATATATGTCGTTTTAGTTCCACAATCTGTCCTCAGCGACGCATCATGGACAGTTGTGAAGAAAGGTTGGCCGAGGATAATCCCTCTCTTGGTTTACTAAAAAACACAACCAGATGGCAACTAATTAATGTAGAGACACACACACACACACACACACACACACACACACACACACTGTGTCTGTATGGCGTGCCAGAGACGGCCAAAGTCTCTGAGACAAATGACATAATGTGGAAGCACGTCGGAGGTTGATGAGAACAAACAGCAGAGGTCCAGGTGGTTAAACCACACACAGACGTTCCAGAGCGGCTGCAGTCTGCACTGGCATTTGTCTCTGTCGGATGGAAACATCATATGTGCAAAACTGTCACTCTCTGGGATTCAAATGAAAAAATAGCAAAAGTAGCAGATCAAAAACTCAAAATGTGCTGTGAAAGCGCTTTTTCACGATTGTTAACACACGTTTTTAACTGAAAACCTCACACACAAAATGCTAAACCCTGACTCCTTTTCCATGATGACTCAAATTGCCATCAAATCTCTTAACTGTTCCCAAAATGGAACTCGTGTTTTCATTTGGTACACAGCCATATTTTCAAATGACACACACATAACATTCATTGAATACACATGTGACGGCCCTGCCCCCTCTGCCTCACTGTAGGCTAGCCGGCAGCCTGGGTGATTAGGGCAGAGTGGAGCAGGCCGTCAGGCCAACTGTGAGGGGTGTGGTTTGGGAGAGTATATAAGGGCCTCTCCTTCCATGCTCTCAAGCCAGCTCTCTTACCTTCCTTTCAAGCAGTTGCACACCTTCTACAACACTCACGCACAGCACACTCCATACATCCATACACTGCATACATGACTGATTACTGACAGTCACATCTCATACCAGTTTATTTGATTATTGCCTAACTTATTTTAATTTAGAATAATACATATATAAAAGGTTTGCCTTGTGTGTGGACTCCCTTTTTGTCATGTATTGCCCAACTAAGCATTGGCTACACACTAACAAGCATTTACAGCACAATGAAGTGAAACATTGAAAACACAATCATAGAAATGCAACACACATGAATGCCAATTCTCCTTTTGTAAAATGACTGTGTTGGTGTACTTTTTCATAGTCAAACATAAAACGGCACACAAATATGCAGCCGATGTTCTGATGCCAGTAACGGTGTAGTGGCTGAGATTGGGTTGGACCCTCTGGCTCATGGTCAAACCATGATTGAGCACATGGTCAACCACAGTTGCCCGAATCTCATTAGATATAACCGTTCTCCTTCTTTCTCCTCTTCCTCCTCCTCTTCCTCTCCCCCCTCCTCCTCCTTGTCCTCCTCTCCCTCCTCCTCCTTCTCATGTCCACCTACTCCTCTACCTCCTCCTCGTCCTCTCACTCTTACCCCTCTCCTTCTCTGGTTGTCGATCTCTTCAAGGTTCTCCATTGTTCACCCAACAAAACAGAGGCTCTCAAGTCCCTTTTATACTGCACATTTCTCACCAGATCTGAATGTTTACACTTTAGAGATTTGACTATTTGTGTGTTGTAGGTTGATGCTTTGAGATTTGATGTGAGAAGTGTGTGCAACAACTGAACATTGTGAAGAAATAATTAAACAAAAAATAAACAACATTATGTTTTAACCGCTTGAGCCTATTTCAAATATAGTGAAAATATCAATTCTATAAAGCTCGCATGACCTTGTAGATATAGGCTACATTTTTGGAAATCCTTGCATTTTTGGAGGAAAATGTCTGCATTTTAATTACAGCAATGTGTTGATTAAAAAGAATACACTCAAGTGTTTTTAAAGGACCACTTCACCACTTTTCAACATCTCTTCATATAATTGGTCCTCACTAATGTTCATGATAAAACACCACCATTTTTTCCTACTCTGTCTGTGTCTCATAGGAGGGCTTTGGGCAGTTCGGACACCCGTCCACCAGTGACATCATCATTAGGCAGATTTTTTTTTAAACAAGATTTGTTTTAAAATATATTTAGAATTGTATTATCGTGAGAACGATGGCTTCAACTTTTGCATTGCAACTTTTCAGGAAAAGAAAGCCTGCAGTTTCTATTAGCTTGGATTCACCATCGATGATGTCACTGGTGGACGGGTTTCTGAACTGCCCACAGCCTTCCTATGAGACACAGACTGAGTAGGAAAAAATGGTGGTATTTTATCATGAACATTAGTTAGGACCAATTATAGGAAGAGAAGTTGAAAAGTGGTGAAGTGGTCCTTTAAGTATCCAAGTATACTTTAACTCAGGTTAATTGACCAGGAGTAGGCTATATTTGACTCAAAAATTGGAGTTGAGTAGAGGTCATGTTCAGTGTTGCATTAGTCATTGCACACGGTACCACAGAGATTTTTCAGGAGCACACTCACGCACATGCATCGATTAAGAACAAGCCTTAAGTTCACACCTCAACAGAGTTTACAAATGCTGCAGAGTGTCACATCAGCGTGAATTAGAGCATAATGTAAACTGCTTATGAATGATAAGCCAGAGCTCAGTCAAATATGGTTCTATTCACATTTATAAGGCAGACAAAATCCCACTAATGTGACATCGACTTTACCCAGTGGTGTAAAGTAACTGATTTACAGTTACTCACGTACTGTAGGCTATACTTAACCGTCTCACTGCCACCTGGTGGACGCAGGTGCCAACGCTTGACTGCCGACCCGGATCTACTTGGTTTTAGTGTGATGCATGTCCGGTTTGGGAGTCCATTTTAGATGCTAAATAATTAGCGTCAATGCTAGCGAGCTAATGAGGCCATCCTTGCTCTAGTAGGTGCCAATATTCAACCTCAAGAACATTACACGTTTTGTCAAAACCATGGAGAGCTCCATAGATTTAGAGTTATTCAGCTCTTTAGTCCGCCTGTATATAAGAAATGAACGGCAGTGCGCACGTGTGAAACCGGTCTATAGGATCGCTGAAGATCCTATAGATTTTTTATTTTATAGCATGCCTACTGGAATATTTCCACTATAATTGTAGCCTACTTCTACACCATGCAGGCCTAGGAAAATATTGTACTTTTACTCCACTACAATTATTTGAAAACTACTACTATTAAAAATGTATTAATTTGTAGATTTTTAATATTATTACAAAACAAATATTATTTTATACCACTTCAGCCCTGCACATTATACTTTGGCTATTTGACAATAGCCGATGTAGGCTACAAGCTCACAACTTGTGATGTGACAAGTTGTAGATTGGCTATTCTCAAAACATTTTGAAACCTTAATGCATAATGAGTACTTTTACTTTTGATTATACCATATACTTATATTTTGATGTCAATACTAGGCCTACTTATAGGCCTAACCTGCATTTTGAATAGGCTACAGGACTTTCACTTGTAATAGTTTTACTTTACTTCACTTTACTACAATTATTATTTGGGCGGGACAGGGGTTATTAATGAACATTAGCCTACATAAAAATGTATCGTTACTACACCGGATTTAGCAGAGATGCTAATTTTCTGTAGTCCCCACTCCCCAGACATTAAACACTAAACCAAACTGACACAACAAGACGTGAGAGGACAGCATGCAGATACATAGTACAGCTCAAACAGTATTCCTACATTGTGGCATTGGTGCTTTTACACAAGTAAAAAATAAATAGTAGGCCTACTTCTATCCTCCATCACTGAGTACACCATTTTGTCCTTGTGTAATCACAAGCTATCTCATTTTATATTGCACGGTATGATGTTTTACCACTCTGTTGAGGAGATTGGAGTAATACTATTTCCACTGCCTACTGGCTGTTTTGTATTGTTGAACATGACAAATAAAACGATTAACTTCAAACTTCATTTTTCTCCCCTTGGAGATTTAATCTTGGCTGACTTCTAATTTTCCGCCAGTAGGGGGCGCATGTGGACTGTGGTTTGCACAGATGTACAATGAAAGTAACCCCCCTCCCCTGTGTGTGTGTGTGTGTGTGTGTGTGTGTGTGTGTGTGTGTGTGTGTGTGTGTGTGTGTGTGTGTGTGTGTGTGTGTGTGTGTGTGTGTGTGTGTGTGTGTGTGTGTGTGTGTGTGTGTGTGTGTGCGTGCGTGTGTGCGTGCGTGCGTGCGTGCGTGTATAGGAGATAATAACGCCACACTACCACTGGGTGTAATTATAGCACACAGCCTTGAGAGCGCATGAATGGCGAAATGATTCACCGCATACATATCACAGCATTTGCATGCATTAACCACCCGACCACCTTATTGAGACTAGCCTACTACAAGTCAACAAGTCACCTATTCATATGACTTGTTTTCTCCGTGTACCAAACACAAAAGGACTTTTGAATCAAATATGACTTGGGAACAGTAGCCTATACTGTATGGATCTATCATCTCTCTCTGTGTGTGTGTGTGTGTGTGTGTGTGTGTGTGTGTGTGTGTGTGTGTGTGTGTGTGTGTGTGTGTGTGTGTGTGTGTGTGTGCGTGCGTGTGTGTGTGTGCGTGCGTGCGTGTGTACGTGCGTGCGTGCGTGCGTGCGTGCGTGCGTGCGTGTGTGTGTGTGTGTGTGTGTGTGTGTGTGTGTGTGTGTGTGTGTGTGTGTGTGTGTGTGTGTGTGTGTGTGTGTGTGTTAATACATTGCTGCCGATATTAATCATAAACTAAATGTCTTTTCAGTTCCATGTCTGTTGGGTGTTTGGGGGGGTTTCTCTCTCTCAAAAGGCAGCCCCCGAGTCTTTTGTCTCTGTGTACTCTAATCTTCACTTCGCACACTGAAAAAGAGAGAGAGAGAGAGAGAGAGAGAGAGAGAGAGAGAGAGAGAGAGAGAGAGAGAGAGAGAGAGAGAGAGAGAGAGAGAGAGAGAGAGAGAGAGAGAGAGAGAGAGAGAGAGAGAGAGAGAGAGAGTCTCAGTGAGATGGGGGGACTGAGAGGGGGGTGTTGGGGGCCGAACCACGCCGAGTTGACAGGCGTCGCTGCCGTCCAATGAGGAGGAGGCTGCGGGCTTGACGGACGGCCCGTGTCGCTGCCGAGGGGAGGCGCGCTGCGGAAAAAGCCAACAGTCGAGGGAACAGCGTTCAGTGTTGGTGGATGAGGAGAGGAGCACAGGGTACCATAGGAGACACACAGAGAGAGAAAGAGAGGAGGAGAAAGATAAAGGGACAAGTCCGAGAAAATACATTTTTTAGCTATTTAGGACAAACCAGAAAGGAACGGAATACATCTCGTGCGTGTTGTGTGGATTATAGTTTTATTAAATTTCTCCAAAATTGAGATATATATTTTTTTATTTGACTTTTCTTTTTTTTTCCTACCCACATCACTCCAGCAGTTGATACTGCGCCTCTCTGGAATGTTGCGCTGAATAGACTTGAGTGCGTGTCTGAGAGCAGTTGCTGCTGCTGCTGCAAATCGCCTCTTTTTGTGCGGTAATCATAGCCGCACTGGCAAATCAAAATGTCTCTTGTTTTTGACGGGACTGTAACTGAATGAGGGCACGTTTGTTTGTTTGTTTTTTCTTCTTCAGAGCTTGATCCACATTTCTGGGGGACTTTTACGCGTTTCGTGCGGGACTTTTCCTCGGGACTGAATGTGATCATGGGAATTGACGCTTTATCGAATCAAAGAGGATAATAAGAGAGATTTAAATTTTCTTCTTCATTTACTTTTTTTCACAAGTGCACTTTGCGGGGTTTTTTTGTCGGCGATGTTTGTGCTGCTATTGACAATCCTGTGCGTCACGGACGGAGCGCTCTCGCAGATCCGCTACTCGGTGCCGGAGGAGGCGGACCACGGCACGCTGGTGGGGAACATCGCCGAGGACCTGGGCCTGGACCTGACCAAGCTGGCCTCCCGTCGCTTCCAGGTGGTGCCCGGCTCCCGGACGCCATACCTGGAGGTGAACCTGGAGAACGGCGTGCTGTTCGTCAACGAGAAGATCGACAGGGAGCATATCTGCAAGCAGAGCGCCACCTGCCAGCTCAACATGGAGGTTTTCCTGGAGAGCCCGCTGGAGCTGTTCCGCGTAGAGATCGAGGTGGTGGACATCAACGACAACCCGCCCGCGTTCCCCGAGACCGACATCACGGTGGAGATCTCGGAGAGCGCCGTGCCGGGCACCCGCTTCCCGCTGGAGAGCGCCTACGACCCGGACGTGGGCTCCAACGCGCTGCGCACGTACGATATCACCACGAACAACTACTTCTACCTGGACGTTCAGACGCAGACGGACGGCAACAAATTCGCGGAGCTGGTCCTGGAGAAGCCGCTGGACCGGGAGCAGCAGGCGGCTCACAGGTACGTGCTGACGGCCGTGGACGGGGGCCAGCCTCCCCGGACGGGCACCGCTCTGCTGGTGGTTAAAGTTCTGGATTCCAATGACAACGTGCCCGTGTTCGATCAGCCCGTGTACACGGTCAGCATCGCGGAGAACGCGCCGGTCGGAACCCTGGTCATCCAGCTCAACGCCACCGATCAGGATGAGGGCCAGAACGGAGAGATTGTTTACTCCTTCAGCAACCACATCTCCGGCCGCGTCAAGGATCTGTTCAGCATCGACGCACGCACCGGGCGCATCGAGGTGCGCGGCGAGGTGGATTTCGAGGAGAGCGGCTTGTATCAGATATTCGTCCAGGCCAAAGACCTCGGGCCGAACGCCGTGCCCGCGCACTGCAAGGTCCTGGTGAAAGTGACGGACCTGAACGACAACGCTCCGGAGATCACCTTCAGCACTGTGACTGAGTCGGTGAGCGAGAAGGCGGCCCCCGGCACCGTCATAGCGCTGCTGAGCGTGACGGACAGGGACGCCGAGGAGAACGGACAGATCCACGTCGAGATCCTCGGCGACGTTCCGTTCAAGTTGAAGTCGTCCTTTCAGAATTATTTCACCATCTTGACGGACGGGCCGCTCGACCGAGAGCAGGCAGACTCATACTCCGTGACCGTGGTCGCTCGGGATAAAGGTTCACCCTCCCTCGCCACCAGCAAGTCGATCAAAGTGCATGTGTCGGACGAGAACGACAACGCGCCGACGTTCACACAGTCCATCTATGATGTGTATGTGACTGAGAACAACGTGCCAGGGGCGTACATCCACGCGGTGACGGCTCTGGACCCAGACATCGGTCAGAACGCTCTCATAAGCTACTCCATACTGGAGTGTGATATTCAGGGCATGTCAGTGAAGACCTATGTGTCAATCAACGAGGAGACGGGCTACCTTTACGCTCTGCGCTCCTTTGACTATGAACAGCTGAAGGAATTTACCTTCATGGTGCAGGCCCAGGATGCCGGCAGCCCAGAGCTCTCCTCCAACGCCACGGTGAAAGTCATCGTGGTGGACCAGAATGACAACCCCCCCTCGGTGCTGGCCCCCCTGGGGAAGAACGGCACGGCCCGGGAGCCGCTGCCCCGCACGGCAGAGCCCGGCTACCTGGTGACCCGCGTGGTGGCCATGGACGCAGATGACGGCGAGAATGCACGACTCTCCTACAGCATCCAGCGGGGCAACGACAACGGCATGTTCCGCATGGACTGGCGCACGGGCGAGCTGCGTACGGCGCGTCGGGTGTCCACCAAGCGGGACCCACACCAGCTCTATGACCTGCTGATCGAGGTGAGGGACCACGGGCAGCCGCCTCTCTCCTCCAGCGCCAGCGTGCTGGTGGTTCTGGTGGACAGTGTGGCGGAGGGCCGAGGTTCCGCCGGGGAGAGGGGCGGCGGAGCCGCCAAGGCCAAGGACGGGGCCCTGGACCTCACCCTCATCCTCATCATCGCCCTGGGCTCCGTGTCCTTCATCTTCCTGCTGGCCATGATCGTACTGGCGGTGCGCTGTCAGAAGGACAAGAAGCTCAACTTCTACACATGCCTGACCAGCGAATGCTGCCTGGGCTGCAGCTCATGCTGCTCGCGGCAGGGCCGTGCGGCCCGCAACAAGAAAAAGCTCAGCAAGTCCGACATCATGCTGGTGCAGAGTGCCGTTAACGTGACCGGGCCAGTCGGCACGGCCCAGGTCCCTGTCGAGGAGTCCGGGAGTTTCGGCTCCCACCACCAAAACCAGAACTATTGCTACCAGGTGTGTCTAACACCGGAGTCGGCCAAAACTGACCTCATGTTCCTGAAGCCGAGGAGTCCGTCTAGGAGCACAGACACCGATCACAACCCGTGTGGGGCCATAGTGACAGGCTACACAGACCAGCAACCAGACATCATATCAAATGGCAGCATTTTATCAAACGAGGTAAGAGTCTCTCATCCACTGCACAGCAAAATCCCCACTGTTCATTTAACTCCGTGACCGTGTACATATATTTACACTATCAGATTGAAAAGAGCGTTGAGGGCCATAGTGTGTATAAATATATCCCATGTTTACCATTTCCAATCCCCCCAGCATGTGGGATAGCCTAATAATCCATAAATCACAGCCTTTATCCCTGGATTGTGTTGTTATAGCTGAACAATGGAAGCCTGCCTGTTAGATACTGCCCTATGGGGGACGATCACATTTAAAACATCCCTAACATGATAACTGCAGGAAAATAAATGAGAACTAAGGCACATGATAGATCCAACGTTCATACATGAGCCATTTCCATGTCCGATTTAATACCCCTCAGTCTGCATGCCAGGCCTCAGTGTCTTAACAAATGGCCTTGTTGTTTTGCATAACGCATAAGCCTGCAACATCCTCCAGAGCACCACTAAAGCAAACATGATTATTAGGCTACCGGTTGCTGACATGTTGCCTTTGTGGCCCCCATGGGGGGCCCGGGGCCCCTGCAACAGTGATGATTGCATGTTTATATGCTGCTGAACCAAAGTGTTTTAGTGCCGCCTTTAAATAACAAAATGGATTAAGACACAGATAAGCATTAATAAGCATAACATAAGGTGCCTTGGAGGCTGATGGTTGTGTCTGTGTTTTGTTCTTCCTCCTGTGTGTGTGTGTGTGTGTGTGTGTGTGTGTGTGTGTGTGTGTGTGTGTGTGTGTGTGTGTGTGTGTGTGTGTGTGTGTGTGTGTGTGGCATCCCATCGTCCCCGCATTTGCATGTGCGAGCGTGCACGTGGCATGCACTGTAAAGGACGGTCCCTTGTGAGAGCGAAAGCCAGACATTAAGCATCCCGGTCACGCTGTTGCTGACTGGCACTAGAACAAAGATGCGTGTGTAGCGCTGCCAGCACCAATAGGTGCAGCACTTCATCTCACGTCTTGGCAACATATCTGTGGGGGGGGGCATACCTTATCCAGCATATGCCCCCCCCCCCCCAAAAAAAAACACACACCTCACCAAAATGCCCCCCTGTACCTTGGATTACCGAACACGATTCATCCTCATCCCACCTCACATCAACATGGCGCTTTGTGTGGGCTGTGTTATTATCACTGGTGGTGAATCTCTTTTTCTGTTTAAAAAGAAATGTACTCTATATTGTCACTGTCGGACAGATAACTTGTATCTCTGTTATGTTTCGATAATACTAGTATGTATGGCCTACTTTGTCACAAGAGTACCACGCAAAAGTAGCGAAAATAGCCGACCTGAAGGCCACGACGCGTCAAATGGCGTCTCGTTGTGAGCATGTAGATCGGCTGGTATCATTATTGTACGTGAAAATGGTTAAGAGTGTGTGGCTAAATAGTATATCCATTTGAATACAGGTTACAGGTGTCCCTGCCCCCCATTGTACTGAAGATAAGTGCTGCTTTTTGGAAGTACAAGGTTTCCACCCGACAGGGACAATATGCTAATCATGTTATGTAAAGGCTGCACAGTGGAGTATAAGCTGAGGCAATAACAGTCCTTCATGTCTTCCAGAGCAAACAGCAACGAGCTGAACTCAGCTACCTGGTGGACAGGCCGCGCCGTGTCAACAGGTAAATATTTCCACCTGTTTCTGTGATAAGTTATTTCATTTTCATTTGGTAAGAGAGGCACACACACAAAAAGGGGTACGGAAGAGAAAATGGTTGCATTAACCACGTGAACCTGGGGGTCTTCAGCCTTTTTCAGGCCCAGCAGCTCCTTAGCCGAGAGAGAGAGAGAGAGAGAGAGAGAGAGAGAGAGAGAGAGAGAGAGAGAGAGAGATGAAGCAGGGACCCCCCACTAAGACATTTAACAACTTAACCCCTCATTACTTAGTAATCATGTCGTTCTTGGTTTCCCTTCTACACCAAAAAAAGAACAGAATATGGATGCCGGGGTTCAAGTGGTTCATTGCAAATTGTAAAATAAAAAAATAAAACAAATAAAAAGCATTTGTATATCTGTGTTAACTGCCACTTGCTTGAGCATGGCAAACATTATACATAATGCCATGTAGTGTACATGCACATGTACAAGTACACACCTTTAAATACAGATACATGCAGTATACACAGATATGATAATAACTATAGACATGTACCAGTAGTATACTACTCATGTATAAAAACCTGCACATACCGTTAGTCAGTGTACAGTAAAGTAAAACAATCACAAAGAAAATGCAAAGAAAACTTCGTCGCTGTCAGGTAGAAACATCTTATCACCATATTCTGACTTTTTGTTTTTTTTCTCGTAAACACCCTAGTTGATCACACTACAGCGTCACATAACATCAAAACTTGTCGATCTGCTACTTGATTTGAATCCTGAAAAGTAACAGTTTTGGACATTAGGACATATCCACCCTGTAGAGACGACAAACTATTTAGTTTATTTGGTCACCTGTTTTTGGACGATTGATCACCAGGTAAATTCCTCGGGCCTCATTGGTTGGGCGACATATCTTTTAACCATTTAACCACTTCAACCCTCTACAATTTGTAAACTAATTCTTAATTGTCTGGGTGGCTCTGTACTCATTCTGCAGTTTATTTATTTATTATTATCCCCCCTTCTACGCAAAATGTATGTAATGTATGTAAAAACTCCCGACCGACAAGCTCACAATCAATGAGTCATGCGATGTGACCCTGTAGATCGACCATTTTACACAGAATAAGAGCCTACCGGTATACCGATAATGATGGTGGTGATGATGATGATGATGATGATGGTGAAGGGGCTACTGGCTAGGCCAGGAATAAAAAAAACAGAAAAGTCATTATGGGGCAGTTAGAAAGCAATTGATTATTCCCTGTGTTGTTAGGAAAGAGTCACTGATCATTGTTGACCGTTATTGATCATTCCCTGTGTTGTGTGGTGCGGTGCAGCTCAGCCTTCCAGGAGGCAGACCTGGTCAGCTCCAAGGACAGTGGTCACGGAGACAGCGAGCAGGGTGACAGTGACCATGACGCCACCAACAGGGGACACTCCTCTGGTAAGTTCACCCACATCATGTGTTCAGCTGTCTCATAAGACCTTTATTGATGCCGCGAGGGAAATTCAGTCTCCAAAAGGCAGCACAGCAGTTCAAATCCAGTTACAGAGTACTGTGGATATAGCAGAGTAAATAAAATAAATAAAAGCCAAAATAAATAAATTAAATAAAAAGATGATATTAAAAGGCTATAATTGTGCAAACCAAGTATGGCCAGGCTGTTAGGAGTCGGGTAGAAAAAGAAAACAGATGGTAAAATCTGTGCATGGTTTTGTATTGCTCTGGCCCTCAACATCGTTTGCTGGGGAAACCTTACGTGTCTGTAACTCTGAGAGTGAACAAATGGAACAAATATGGTGCACATGTTTTTGTTTATATTGAAAAATCGTTGTCACATCACAGGTTTACAAGACTAAAGAAGTGGGTGATTTATTATGTTTTTGTATTCGCTCCATTATTCTGTCGCTTTATTTTGTGAGAAGGGAGAGAATAGTGTGTGTGTGTGTGTGTGTGTGTGTGTGTGTGTGTGTGTATGTGTGTGTGTGCGTGCGTGCGTGCGTGCGTGCGTGCGTGTATAGTATGTATATATATATATATATATATATATATATATGAGAGAGAGAGCATGTTGTCACTGTTGGGTAAAGCAGTTTAAGTATGTCCAAAAGCGTTCTTTTTATCATTAAAGAAATGCATTAATAGCCTACATAAAAAATGCCACTACCGTTGTGCAACACTCTTATATGAGGAACTAGGGTATTAATGTATGCACAAACTAGTCCGCACACTAGTCTAATAGTTGGAATATGGAGATACAAGGTTTCTGCCCGACAACAGTGCTACTATATGTACTGTAGTAGCAGGCGTGTACAGTACATGAAATGCACAAGGACACGGACAGGGTCGCGAGGGGTAAAGTGCTTGGACAAGACTACAAGTGGGCAGTGTAAAAAAAAATCATTCAAATTCAAAAGTCAAATCCAATGTTTTAATGAGCTGGTGGAAAGTGACCTCCACCCAAACACAGCTTTTTAACACTTGAACACTTTTTAACAGCTGATCTACGGAGCTTGTAGATCATCTCTTTATGGCTAAAGAGATTTAGTGTAGTGAGGGGAAATAGAGCGCACCAATTACAGTGCAATTAACCATTAATATACCGTTATAAGTTATTAACACTTGAACTTGATCATTCAGTGATGAGCTTGTAGATCAGATGTTTTCGAAGAGGAGATTTGATGTACAGGGGAAAAAGTAGGGGACCAAAGTCCACACCCGGAACGTTGTCCATCTTCATTCGTTCATCAACGTCGTCGTATACGTCGTATGTCATATGTGCACTTGGAAGAGGCCGGTCTGTACAGTGGACAGGTGGTGATTGTGTTGTGAAAGTTGTCTGTACAGTGGACAGGTGGTGATTGTGTTGTGAAGGTGGTCTATACAGTCGACCGATGGTGATTATGTGTTGTGAAAGTGTTCTGTCCAAGGGACAGGTGGTGATTATTCCGTCGGTAGACTGCTCATGCATGATGCACTGTCTGCCAGACATTTCAACCAACATGTGAGGAAGAATTCTCTTTCATAGACTAGTGTGCCATCTTGGCCAGAGCAAAATGGACATTGTGAGTATATTTACCATTCTCTGATTCATTGCGACATCTTGTCCACATTATGTGTTCTGATCACATTTTGTGAATAATTAAAATAGTCTTAATCATTTCACGTCACAACAAACCTTTTGGCCAGCAAGGTTTGGCCTTATAGATGAAAGTCTGGCTGTTGTATGTGTGTTTCCTGAATTGTAGAATATAGTCATGTAGTCTGTTACAAAAACAAAAACAAAAAGTCAGTAGAATTAGTCACTGCAAATACCTAATCCATGTGGCTGTGCGACACCCCCCTCCCCCCCCTCCCCGCATATGGATATGGGGTTCTTATTCTTACTTGAGTAGTTGCGAGTAGGAGGACATAGGCCTGTGGCCTGCTCACTTTAAGGACTGGAAAGGATTCCATGCTTCTCCCTTTTTTATTTAGATTTCAAGTCCCCTGTCTCTGAGGTGGGAAAGGTGGGACATTTTGGGCGTATTCAACGATCTAATCTAATATGCCGGCAGTGTGATAGTTCAGTCCCTGTCGCTTCCTTGGCACCTCTATTGTGAACCTTTGCTTTATTCACTCAATGGGGCAGGCCTAGTCTTTTTTTCTTTTTTTTTCATCTTACGAGCCTCACAGCATGCTGCTGTGTTGTGAGCTTGTAAGATTGGCTTAACGTTTCGCCGGATAATAGAGACTCTGAAGTGTTCAATTTCGAGTGTTAAAAAGCTTTATTAAAATTCTGGATTTGACTTTTTCACCGCACCCACTTCTAGTCTCGCCTAAGCACATTTTTCTCGCAACCCGCTTGTCGTCGTTGCCAAAGGGAAACGGTGATCTTTTTAAACACTACCTTTTTTTATTTCCTACCTTATCACGCAAGAGAATATTTTTAACGAGCTGTTGGCTGTGACCACAGAAATACATGTTTTTGCATGACACGCCGCAAGCTCGCAGATCACCTATTTTTGTCCCCCAGAATTGGGACGTTAGGCTTCGTTAATTAATGAATTAGTTAATGTGACATGAAGCTTAAAGTGGCACTGTAACTTTAAAAAAAAAGAATTTATGCAATGTAATTTTGTCCAATCAGTATGGTAGACGTTATATTGTATTAACATACTCTACCAGGTAGAGTATGTTAATACAATATAACTTATACAATTGGGGTGGTTGTACTGTGTCTCCTTGCTCTTCTATTGAGACACACAGGATCTGACACACAGAGAGAGAGAGAGAGAGAGAGAGTGTGTGTGTGTGTGTGTGTGTGTGTGTGTGTGTGTGTGTGTGTGTGTGTGTGTGTGTGTGTGTGTGTGTGTGTGTGTGTG
Organism: Electrona antarctica; assembly: GCF_951216825.1. NCBI lineage: Eukaryota > Metazoa > Chordata > Actinopteri > Myctophiformes > Myctophidae > Electrona > Electrona antarctica. The sequence continues at coordinate 29,184,980 of NC_136806.1, read as the reverse complement.
TGTGTGTGTGTGTGGGTGGGTGCGTCCGTGCGTGCGTGCGTGTGTGTGTGTGTGTGTATGTGTGTGTGTGTGTGTGTGTGTGTGTGTGTGTGTGTGTGTGCATGTGTGACCTCGAGGTCACGGAAGGGTCATACCGCAACCATAAGAGTTAAACGCACACACGCACGTGGCTATTGCGGTTCATTCACACTGACACTCCTTTCAAATCGGTTTCAAAATTAACGTGTGCAAATGAGCCTACGGGTGCGGCGTGTGGGGAATGAAGGTATAGTTCACGGGGGGGTCGTTCATTTATTTGGGAGAGAGTTGTACTCACGCATTACGTTAACCCTTCCTACAACAATGTGGGCTGAACCAGGCAGCGAAAGAGGACACTGCATTTAATATATCTTTTGGAGTCTTGTGCTGATTTGCATGTATTTGCATATTTGAATATTTAAATTAACGGCACCTGAGGAGATTATGTGACAAAAAAAAAAGAAGAATAAAAAAACCCGATCACTGATCCAAGATCTACCTGCATCGTGTCCCAGAAATGGACTTTCAAATACAGGATAATTCTTACCGGTAAGCACTACTCTGACTGCGTTCAAAAGAAAAAATAATGAATATTCATGCAGTTGTTCTCAAACCTTTAATTTCAAGGAACCCCCCCTGTTTAATATGCATTAGACCACAGACCCACCATTTCTGTCTCTGGGAGCCCAATCTACATTGCAAAGTCCCTAACTCTGAGTGTGTATAGTCTACAAGTGGAACCCACTTGTACACTCTCAGAGTTACACACCCATATATCCTCAAGCACCCCGTGGGGGTACCCGGAACCCACTGTATTAGTGGAACAATTAGTTAATTGTTGTCTTTCATAACAACATAGTATTGGGGCGTACCCCCACCCATTGTCGCCTCTTAGCAGTTAGCACAGAAGCAGAATCGTGCATCACTGTAGTTTTTGTTTTGTTTTGTCTTAATGGTAATGCAAAAAACTCTTTTTGAAAACCTATTGATTAAATCCTACATTTATAACCACATTAATGGTATAACAGCCATGATCACTTAAATCCCTTTATACTTTGGGACTCCCTCGCGCTCTAGAACCAAACTCGCTTTGGTGCGTTGCGACGTATTGTGAGCTTGTAGATCTGCAAAAACATTTAGTTTTTGCAAATCTGCAGATTTGAGCGTGGTTAACTCATTTACTGTTGAATATGTCTTTGACGTCTTTTATTCCAATGGCGCTCGTCGCAGAAGACGTCTTTGACGTCTTTTTGGGGTATTTATGAATTCAGAATGGTCTCTCTGATATCCACCGGCTAGCAGCGTCCCCGTTGCTAGGCAACGCTCGCTTCCGCTGTGGTCAGGCAATGAAACGATCCCCCCCCACGTCCACCGCCATTGTTACCGCGATCATAAAACCCTTTTTTCTTGGAATTGAGGCTCAGATTGAGGTGATTGAACAGGACATCGATGTTTGTGCTGTGGCTCATTACTAAATCGTCGATACCTCGTGGTTGCAATATTAACACTTCTGATAACGTATAAGAGCACAGTATACATACAGCCACATAAGCTTTAGGCCATTTTGCTTCCGGTTCATTTTGGGGTGAAAATTGGGGTCCTCAATTAAGGGACCCCAGCAAAAACTAGTTAATATAGCATCACGATCATATTAACCACTTTAGCATTTGGCTATTTTTAGTTTTTTACACATACTTGACCGGTGCCGGGCTGTAGAGCACAGAGTATGTAACGATGGTAACGCGTGTGTCGAATTCGAAGTAGGTGGGGCGAACGGTTCTCGAGTTACGTGGATTACAGACGTACATACACACACTATCCACAACTGTACAAATACACGCACACACAGACACAGACACTCACACACACACACACACACACACACACACACACACACACACACACACACAGAGAGACTTGGTGCATTTTTTAAGTAGGTGGGGCGAACTGTTCTCGAGTTACGTGGATTACAGTTCTAGTTTTATAATTTTTTTCCCAGATTTGGGTATATACATTTGGGGGTCCTTGACATGAAAACGTTCAGTACGTACAGTACCCGCCCGCCACTGACGATTTCACTGATTTCACCCCCAGTAAAAATGACAATACAGTGAACCGAATGCCGGCCACAAGCTCCGCTCTGCAGGGAGCACAGATGGAACGGAGCATTTCTGTGTCGCTTCTACGGCGTGTCCTCCCTGCCCAAACAGTCCGACTCAATTAGCAACAGCCAGGGAAAATAAGCCCCTGTGCCGTTCGCTCTCCTCCCGGAGCTGCAGTGTGCGGGAAAGCGGAAGGCAGCGCTAAGCCCACACTATCAATTATTCTAATCAAACAAAGACTTAATGCACAGCAAATAATCGCTTTAAAACCCGCCACTAAGCCTGCTGATAATTCTGCCACTAACAACGCAAACTGTATCCTGTTATGCCACAACAAGGGTACCCAAAGTCAACAGTTAAAAAAAAAGTCTTTAGGTTGAAGGATGCGCTCATGTTTCGACGGCCCGCAAGAAGAGCAAACTACTGGCGCCTCGTGCCTCTACGTCTACTACAAGGGTCCCCAGACTCCCCCCAAAATAATCATATTTGAACTGGGTCTTATTTGTCACTTTATAAATGTGCAGATACCCTGTATACACTTATACTGTATGTTGGTTTGTTTATTGTTGAGTAAGAAAACATTAAGCGAATCACACACACCCCTAATATAGTGTCTCAATAATAATAATAATAATAATTTGGGAAACACTGCTCTACGGCAAGAAATACCGACTGTCCCAGAATTACGAGGGGGCATAAAATATTAACTCCACGTTGGCAGTGTTCAAATAAAATTCTAAACGCACATAAAGCAGTCGTCTCTCTCTCTCTCTCTCTCTCTCTCTCTCTCTCTCTCTGGTGTAGCAGTAAATACGTCCGGCGGTCATGAAAGTGAGACAAATGCTGAACGTGTAACTCTGGAGAGCTCTAGCATAGAGCTGAGAGTAACTATAAGTACATGTAGCCTATAGTATGTGTAATTTAATTTTGGGGTGCTTTACTTCTACTCCACTACATGCATGAGGCTAATATTGTATTGTTTTCTTTATCATTGTAGTGGAGCTACAATGATTTGAAAACTTTAGCACCTGGTTGCTTGTTTGGAGATTTGGATTATTATTACGAAACCTGCATTAAGCCTGGTCTCATAGTTTGGCTATTAAAACATTGCTTGCAACGGGTCAAATCTCGACACTTTGTAAATCAATGAGTACTTTTAACTTTTTTAACTTTTGGTAAATGGTCTATGTCGGGTGGAAACCTCATAGCTCGACACATTGTGGATCTGCTACTGTTCATGCTTTTGTGTGACGCACTAGGATCATACAGTGTTCGTTTACGAAAGAAAACACAACAAGTTAGCGCTGCAAACCAGGGGGCCGATGATGACAGGTCCCCGTCTAGCCCCCCGGCACTGAAGCGTCCCCTACGGCTGAGCGGCGAGATACACACGCACGCACGCACGCACGCACGCACGCACGCACGCACGCACGCACGCACGCACGCACGCACGCACGCACGCACGCACGCACGCACACACACACACACACACACACACACACACACACACATTCATAACTCAGTGGGATTGGCCCCTATTGTATGAGCTCACATGTGGCCCTAAAGGCAGGGGGAGAATTAAAATAAAGGGGGGAGGGGGGCTACATGGAGGAATGTAGGGGAGGCCTGCGAATGTGTGTGTGTGTGTGTGTGTGTGTGTGTGTGTGTGTGTGTGTGTGTGTGTGTGTGTGTGTGTGTGTGTGTGTGTGTGTGTGTGTGTGTGTGTGTGTGTGTGTGTGTGTGTGTGTGTGTGTGTGTGTGTGTGTGTGTGCGCGTGGGTGTGCTAATTTTCAGCTATTTTCAATGCCATGGGAAAATGATACAAACAACAAGCGTGTGAAGCCCCAGTTATACTCAGTTGCATGTTGGGTGTCGTGCTCGGTAAATCTTGTATGTGATAAGAAGCGGCTAAAATTTGCATCCCCAGTGGGAGTGTGAAGGAATGAAGAAGAGAGTGAATGGAGCCGACAGGGGATGAGTGAGTGAGCTGAGTGAGCGAATGAATTGAGCGTTTTGTTTTGGCCTCCGCCGGCCCGCCCGGCCCCTGCAACCTATTTGGCCCTGTTCCCAGAGCTCCATGAGTCTGTGGTTGAAAGGCCCGTCACGTTCTGCTGAGTGGCCTCCTCCTACATTAGTGTGCTTTTCAAAATGTTTTCATGTTGAGGAACCCCTCAGATTTTTTTGCATGATTTCTTTTTTGCTAAATAGCACAGCCCCCCGGCTCCACCTTTGTTAATGTCGTGAATGTCCTTGTGCAAGACTCTAACTGCTTCAAATGAGCAGGTTGGTAGCTTTGCGTGGCTTTCCTTCGCTGTCTGTGTGTGTGTGTGTGTGTGTGTGTGTGTGTGTGTGTGTGTGTGTGTGTGTGTGTGCGTGTGCGTGTGCGTGTGCGTGCGTGCGTGCGTGCGTGCGTGCGTGCGTGCGTGCATGCGTGCGTGCTTGCTTGCTTGCTTGCGTGCGCGTGTGTGTGTAAAAATGCACTTTTGGATCGGTAAAGCGTTTTTGGAAAAATACCAATATAAATGCACTTTTACCAATCTTGATGACGTACCAATATGAAGCACCAAAGTCTTTGCATTGGTGCTTTTGAGATGCAGGTATTAAGAAATTAAAATCTCTTAACCACTTAAACCCTATACTAAAATGATTGCCCCAGAAAAGGGATGCTAGGGTTTAAATATTTTAGCCGATGCATTGAATTTAGAGGAATGGTATTAAACTAAATGTCAGTCTTTTCGTTTCCATAGAAGCCAGCATGTCTTCTATGGAAGCGCAGCAAAAATAGCAGATCTACAACGATACGCTATTTAATTATTTTAAGATTAGAGCATTTGAAGTGAACAGAATAGCAATTATGTTCAGAAGCATCTTCCATAAAACCATAATGTGCTGCCATATTTCATAAAAGCAAAGGTTAAAGCCTCAATCTGGGATTTCAATCATGGATGTCTTCAGCTGGTTGGCATTACAGTATGTAGTACAGCAGGAACAATATTACTAAAACATTGATCATTTTACATACTAGTTTAGGAAACAGTGCTAGTGTGTGGTGGGAGTCCTTTCACACTGTTTCAAAATTAGGACTTGGCCATACAAAACCTTTCTTTCATGAGACGTTATTTTTGCTTTAATCCATGTAGACGTCATCAAACGTGTCTGTGGGTGGAGATCTATCGCCTGCCGTCTTCAGGTTACTAATCAACACCCTTGAGAAGACTTTTTGTCCAAACGTGCGTTGCTACTTATGTAATATGTAATATATTTTGCTTTTCATCACAGGCGTGATTGTGAGACTGCTTTGCTTTTGACTCGGCAGAATGAGCCGCTGTGTGTGTGTGTGTGTGTGTGTGTGAGTGTGTGAGTGTCTGTGTCTGTGTGTGCGTGTGCGTGTATTTGTACAGTTGTGGATAGTGTGTGTATGGTACAATTTGAGAAATAGACATTGTTTGTGAGGACAATTACCCTGCTCCTCAGCAGAGAAATTGTATTGTTTTTCAAAAAAGATGTTTAGGATAAATTAGGATTACAATTAGGGAACAATATTCAGATTGGGGTTATGATTAAGCATTTAGAGGTTAGGTTAGGGTTTAGCGTTGAAGTTTTGCATGATTTATACTTAATTGTGAGATGGACCAGCCGACCTACAAGCCCTGTGGGGTCAGCTATTCTCGCTGTATGAATCGGCCTTTTCTCTCTGTTCTCCTCACCCCGCCGACCAACCCCCCACCCCCCTCGGCTGCCGTGTCGAATCCCCCGCCCCCCTCGCGGGCCTTGCGTTATTGCCGTGGTAACAGCTCGCTGATCAGTAATTCATTTTCCCGACCTCTGCATACCAATTACCAAATGAAGGTTATTACCCGGCTTGATGGGCACTGCTCGCACCAGACTCCAGCTCTGGAAATCGTATGGAATTCTAAGATCAGCCTGAGACATTAAGTGTAACCAGGGTCAGTCTCTCTCTGTCTCTGTGTCTCTGACCCCCCCCCCCCCTCTCTATCACCTCTCTCTCTCTCTCTCTCTCTCTCTCTCTCTCTCTCAAGGACAGTGACTTTGTTGACACACTGCTCTTTTGGATCTTACAGATGTAAGGCAGATGCAAGGGCTCATAATTCAGGCCAGATGTTTGCTCAGGGACCATGAGGGTATCATCTACATAACCTTTATTACCCCTTGCATCAGCATGACAATGTCTAAGGACTATGACAATTTACTTAAGTATAATGAGCAGTAGTACAGTGTAGAAATAATCTGTTGCTAGGACAAAATAATTATCACACCCGTGTGAAGTGAGAGGCGCTCTTATCATCATACATCATCATTCATCGTACGTCATCTCGTTCCAGCCAATCACAATTTGCGTCCTCACATTTGTCTTCAATGTTTGAAACACTCAAAGCTGGCCATTCATTGTCAATGACATTCAATGTTTGTGTTAACATAATGTTTGTGTTTATAGTTACACAAACCCTCAAAGCTGGACATAGGAGTGGCTAGCACCCCTCAAATAATAATACTTGCATTGCTCGCTATGCAGAATGTCACATTTCATAAATGTGTGTCGACATTTTTTGAAAATAACACATCTACAAGCTCACGTTGCATTGCAATGTGACGCGCTGTGAGCTTATTGATCAGCTGTTTTCCCAAAGTTTAACCAAAGTTTGAAATGGAGCTAAAGTGGTCAACGTATGTTTTGTTATAATAATCTAAAACTGTAAGTAATCGCTAAAGTTGACATGTACCTGCAGTGAGGTAAATAGTACAATTATAAATGAATTATATAATGAATTATTAGCAGCAGGTATGTACATGAGATCTAGATATTAAAAGTTAAAGTCCTACTATTTGTCGCATACATTGCATGCATTGTCAGGCGACTGCTAATCATTTAATCCATTGACCACGAGCAAATGTATAGCCTATACGTGCACATGTCGTGCGGGGAATTATTATGGTATAACGTATGAAAAAACCTAAATTATAGCACTGGTATGAACAGTTTTTGGCTGGGGATGGTGCCTGTCCTTCAGATTTGACCACACGCCTCTTCTTGTACAGTTCCTGGAGGGAGTTGCATGAGCATGACTAAGGAGTGGGTCAATTTGACTTATTTTTAGTGTCTAATCGGTGTGCCCGTCCTAAATGTCCAGAAATATGAAGACGTCTCTGATCTGTCTTTGAGCTAGTGTTGCCCTCAGGCCTGCATTTCCGCGTGATGTACTTAGAGAGAGTTGTGTTATTTTCTCTTTCTTTGTTGTCTCAAAATACAGTAATGTATTCTGAGCTCGGGTATTTTCTCTACTTGTCTTATGAAGTAGGCTATAGTTGCTATCGGGTAGCCACCTCTGATCTCCATAACTCCACAACTTTTTGTGTTTTGTTTTGTAAATGAATGCCCTGCTTGAACATCATACTACAGTGTTACAAAAAAACATTGAAAGTAGCAGATATACATTATTTTTTCCCTTGTAGATCTGCTGCTTTTACTATTTTTACCATTCTGAAAAGTTACAGTTACAGGTTTCCACCCACCAGAGACGATAGGGCTCAAGTAGTTAAGAAAATGTCCCTGCTTCTTTTCTTTCCCCAAAACCGAACCTGGTTCATTTTGCGTTAGCGTGTGCGTTCAGGTCCGGTCTTATCTCTGCACCTCAGTGTGGTCTAAATGCCACATTTCGCTTTACAATTCAGAGAATTTGGTTTCAGTTTTCACGGCTGTGCGTGCACTCCTTTTGTCCCCTGGACGAGATTGAGCGCTCGTACCGCTGTAGCTGAGTGGGTGAGAGGCTCCCGTCCCCGGGGTCTATGTGTCAAAGTGCCCCTGAGCAAGACACTTAACCCCTAACGTCAGCCCCCCTGAGTGCTCATCGTAACATCTGAGCAGGCATCTGAATCTCTCTGAAACTCAATCTCTCCCATGAGAATAACAAAGGTCTCCCACCTCCCATGACGCTAGCCTTGTTATATATTTGGCGTTACAGATACTGTAAATGTGTCACAGGTTTTTCTGTATTGGTGTTATGCTGTACAGTATCGTTGCTATAGTGTTTGTTGCAGGGGTCTCCCTAATCAGGGGATAGAACTCATGCAGGAGACAGGATAAACACGTGACTTTGGAACACCACCTTTAAATGTTCCGAAATCAAATCAAATCAGACAGAAAATCAGAATGCTTTACATAAATCGAATGCTTTACAGTTAGGTCAAGTTAACATATCATCCACAATGCACGACACAGAGATTATGCATACAATCCTGGACATAGAATAAAAATAGGAATAAAAGGTCAATAGGGTTATAATTATACAAAATCGTGGAAATAACATTAGTAATTTAACAACATTTATTGAGAGAAAAATAAAAAAAAATAAAAAAAAAATACTCTAAATGGGGAGGACTAACGTAGGAGAGTGCTCGGAGAAGGCCAATCTAAATAGGTGTGTTTTTGTTTAAACATGTTCGTGGAGTTGGCCTCTCTGATTTTCAGAGGAAGTGTGTTCCATAATTTTGGTGCATAAAGATAGAATGCTGCCTCTCCTATTCTCTTGTAGCAGAGTGTGAGCAGTTAGCCAACATGCCCAATAGCAGCACTCTGACAGTCTTTGACCAGAAATAAAACAGAGCCTTAATTAGTATCATCGGAAGTAAGTACAGACTAGTAGGAAGAGGCCCGAGTTCTTTCCAAAATGGCTGCTGAGCCTATTTCCTCCCCACAGTTTGAGAACCATCGGGCTACAAAATGGGGGAATTGGCATCATATACCCACACATCTGTCACCGGTCATCATATACCCACACATCATCATATACCCACACATCTGTCACCGGTCGGGTATAGAATAACACTTCACTGTGGATCTTTATTGAACTTGGTGTTCACCTAACCACGCGTCCCCTCGGAGAAGCAGCCTGTGTTGTTTATCCTACGCTTGGCTTCACCTGAGGCCAACGTGGAGCTGGGTTTTATACCGCGCACGAGGCCTCATTAATAAGTAATGCGGTGGCGTGTATTTATGGCAACGGCGGTTTAATATTTAATACGAACGGAAAAAAAACTCTCGTTAGTTAGAAGCCCGGGCACGTTTCCAAGCTGCTGGTGATGGCGAGCCAAATTAATCCGCTTTGTAACAAAGCAGATTCTCTGTTTGCTGACCGACACCGTCAAAATAGACACACATGGACGGACGGATGCACGCACACACATATACACACACACACACACACACACACACACACACACACACACACACACACACACACACACACACACACACACACACACACACAACAAACACGCACACGTTTGTACAGTATATACTTGTGAGGACATCGACATTTTAGTGGTGATTGGGGCCCAGATCACACCAAAGCATAATGCAGGCATAACTCTAATATATAACTCCAACCCCTAAATCTAACCTCGAAATGCCTAATCCTAACCCCTTTTTGTCTCCACACATCGGTTTTAACCATAAAACCAGCATGTCTCTTGAGGATCAGGAGAAGTCTCCTCACTTCTCTTATTGTTTACTTACTTACTTATACTTACTTACTTACTTACTTACTTACTTACTTACTTACTTACTTACTTACTTACTTACTTACTTACTTACTTACTTGTGGCCCCCACAAGAATAGTATACAAGTCCACACACACACGCACGCTGCTCTCAGCCTAATCAGCATGTGTTCAGAGGGATTAGCCTGGAGATAGCCCTATAGCTGGGACAGTTTAGGTTTTCGCTCCAAACAGCGACACACACGCACGCACGCACGCACGCACGCACGCACGCACGCACGCACGCACGCACGCACGCACGCACGCACAAATAGGTTTAGCGTTTAGAGATTTCACAAACAAGCGTGTATAGGCTCTGGAAAGACTGTCTAAAACATATGGTGAATGGAGAGAGAACCCAGATGGCTTAAGGCTTATGTTTGGCCTGAATAAAAAAAAATGAAAAGAAAACAGCACTCGGCATTCTGGCCTTTCCCCCCTCTTTTCTTTTCCTTTTAACGAAAGGTGATTAAAAGGTGCTGTAAGTGATGACATTTTCTCCCTGTTCCTCCCCTGCTAGTAAATATAAACTACTTTCTCAGGTGGGACACCAGTTTCATCCAATCAGGAAAGAGTTCCCATTGTTCTGCTTAAAATGTATAGTGTTCCAATTCCAAATGATGTGCCCGCTCACTTGTTTTGTTCCATCACCAGCCTACCATGTTTATCCTGTATCCTGTATGAGTTCTCTCTCCTCATTGGATGAAACTGGTATCCTGACCTGAACATGTATCTTTTGTTTACTACAGAGCTGGAGAGACTCCCGTTACTGAACGAACACTCTATAGCAATGCTTACCATGTGAAAAGCTATTTACCATAATGATAATAATAATAATAATAATAATAATAATAATAATAATAATAATAATAATAGCTACAGCAATTACACCACCTTTATTTTTCTTTGGAAAAAAAAGGAGAAATCCACCCTCAAGCCCCAAATTCTTGAGGGGAGGACGGATTGTTAAGACACAGTAAAGCCGTGGAAATAATTACTGTTCCCCTCGACAAGCGGCCGGGAAGCACTCAGCCTGGGCTTTGTGTTGTACCTGAAGCCATTCATTTGACACAATAGTGTTGGGGTGTCTGTGTGTGTGTGTGCGTGTGTGGGGGGGGGTTAATCCTACACTATTGAGTTTGTGGTTTCGTTAATCTAATGCCTGAGCTAAAGGTAGCGTAGGGAGAGTACGGACGTAATGGCCCTAAAGAGGGGGGCACTCCGCATCTCTCTCTCTCTCTCTCTCTCTCTCTCTCTCTCTCTCTCTCTCTCTCTCTCTCTCTCTCTCGCACGCACGCACACACACACACGCACGCGCACACACAAATCCTGCTCCTGCCAATTGCACCGCTGCTATTGTGAGATCACTGACTGAGAGGGCTTGGAGAACTCGTTTTTCACACAGACACGCGCGCACTCAGGCACGCACGCACACACACACACACACACACACACACACACACACACACACACACACACACACACACACACACACGCGCACACACACACACACACACACACACACACACCGCACTCACTGTAACACGTGTATCCACAATGTCCAAAGGCCCAGACGAGACGGTAACAGAGCAGACACCCACCTATGGTGTAAACTAAAGTAACTAAGTACATTTACTCAAGTACTGTACTTAGGACCAATTTGAGGTATTTTTGCTTTACTGGAGTATGTTTGTGAGGCAACACATTGTGGGCTTGTAGATCTAAAAGATTTTGTATACATTTTATTTTTGAAAACTTGTGAAATGGGACATTCTGCAATAACTGCTTTCTACTTTTAGTCGGCCTACTATAAGTACATATTGGAAATAATACTTATGTACTTTTACTCAAGGATACAGACAGACAGACAGACAGACAGGCAGGCAGGCAGGCAGGCAGGCAGGCAGGCAGGCAGACAGACAGACAGACAGACAGACAGACAGACAGACAGACAGACAGACAGACAGACAGACAGACAGACAGACAGACAGACAGACAGTGATTCAGTGAAAGTGCTTATTTTCTTCGCACTCTGATTAATTGGATTAGTTCACGGTGGCAAATGCCCCGTCATAAATGACAGTGCGGTCGGTATAGCCTTATGACCACATGTTCCAAGCACACCATTGTGGATACGAAAAAGAAAGAAGCTCTGATTGACGGGCCTCTTGATGAAGAGGACCGAGGCGAGCGAGGCTTTTGCCGTGAAAAGAAATAGCTTTTAAATTGGCCTGGAAGCCGAGCGCTATAGCAGTTCTCCTCTAATGAATTAGATAATTAAAATAATTAAGCTTATGTAACACAATAATTATTCAAATTGCTAAGGTTGGTGAACATTCTAAATGGTTGATTACGGCTTTGACAAATGTACCTGAAGTCTGTGTGTGTATAGTCTGTATACTATATATATATATATATATATATATATATATATACTATATATACTGTATATGCAACATTGCGTGCGTAGCATTTTTACATGTGTGCGTGTGTGTGTGACCTGCTGTCGACCGTCAGACCAATAACCTCTCTCTCTCTCTCTCTCTCTCTCTCTCTCTCTCTCTCTCTCTCTCTCTCTCTCTCAGGTGCTGACCTCTTCTCTAACTGTACGGAGGAGTGCAAGGCGCTGGGCCACTCGGACCGCTGCTGGATGCCTGCCTTCGTGCCGTCGGACGGGGCCCGCCAGGGACCCGACTACCGCAGCAACCTGCACGTGCCCGGCATGGACTCCGTCCCCGACACCGAGGTATTTGACCCCCCCGAGCTCGCTGCCGCCGGCTCCGCTTCCGCCGGCTCCTTCTCCACGTTCGGCAAGGAGACGCCCCTCAGTCACCAACACGAGCTCCTCCACCTCCTCCACCCACCTCCACCTCCACCACCACCAACAACAACCCACCAGCACCACCCGTACCCGTACAGTCACCACAATCACAACAACCACAACCACCTCCATCACCTCCACCCTCATCACCACCACCACCATCAGCCCAGCCACCGCCAGCCCGCCCCAGCCTTCGCCGTCAGCACTGCAGGCGGCGGCGCTCTGGAGAGGAAAGAGTTGGAGGCCTTTCTGCCGAGCGCCGCCGCACCTTACAGGCCGGCCTATTTGAGTGAGTAACCCCCCCACACCCCCAAGTTCAGTTCACTCTCCCCTCTCCCTTACTGTTGCCCGGGAAAACAAACTACACAATCAGCCTAGGGTTTCATTTAATGTTGAGCAGTGCTAGCCCCTCCAACGCGTGGCTTTGTGTGTGCCCCCTCCGTGATACCAACAGTGGCAGCCAAGTCTATGGACTTTTAACGGAACCTTTTAATTCTGTATAAACCTTTCAGGCCAAGTCAATGGCAAAATAAACGAGCCCCCAATTATTATGACGGCATGTAGTTGATAGTGGGTGGCAGGTGCAAAGGTGGCATGTATGATGACGTTCACCATATACATCATCATCATGATAAGAGGCACCGCTCACGTTTTGAGGGGCGCTAGCCCCTCCTATGCCCAGCTTTTAGTGTGTGTGTAACACAAACTTTGTCCTAAAACAAACATTAAATGCCATTGATAATGAATGGCCAGTTTTACGTCATTGTCCCAACACAAACATTAAATGCCATTGACAATGAATGGCCAGTCAACATTGAAGACGAGGACGCAAATTGTGATTGGCGAGATGATGCATGATGACGTATGATGATAAGAGCGCCCCTCACTTGTGAAATGGTAGCTCTAGGCTATCGCTTAAAGTGACATGTAATGTAGTGGCGTTTTGAGCTGTGACTGGCTACTTGTTTGTGAAATTGAAAGCCTGTTATGTGGGGAATGCACATGGCCCCTCCCTTATGGGCCAATACCCGGTGTACCCGTTGTCAGAGTACCCGTTGTCATCGGGCCCGTGCAAGCCAATGTTGTGTGGACACATACGCAGTATGCTGTTAAAACATTAGCACTTGGGTTTAGGGTAATAACTGGCACCGTCGTCCATGCACATCAAAATTATGGCAAATACTGGTAGGCAGGTTTAGTCAGGCTAAGAGTAGGCGCTATTTGGTGGGGAGTTAGATCCTGAGTGGGAGGAGTGGGAAGGTGACAGACAAGAAAGACAGATACCGAGATCTCCATACAAACAGAGACTGGTGGATTTAGTTCTAGATATTTCTGGACAACTGCGGATCCGACCCACTTCCCACTCGGCACGGCACTCCCTCGGGCACCTCGGTGACGCGTGCTCTAAGTGTAAAGTTAGTCTGGACGGTTCGAGATATGCAAAGGACACACAGACACACAGAGATGTATAGATAGGTTGGTGAGGAGGAGACACCCTCGCCTTTGTGAGAACGGAAATGTCCGTTCTCGTATGACGTACATATACGACACAGAAATAGCTTTTCACATCCTTTTCACATCCATCACTGGCATTTTACTAAATGTATAGCAGACGTGAAGTCCACATACCAGCTCTAACGGCTCCTCAACGTTGGATCCTGCTTTACCATCGGTTCCAGGAGCTTTTGTAAGTCATCTATTTTTCGGCACAAGGCACTGGTGCACAGTTAACGTGTAAATCACCCCACAACTCTTTCCCATCTTTGTGAAGCGTCCTTCCATTATCTCCTGTCATCATCTTATCTTAGCTCACCGTCTCTCTCTCTCCACTTCAGTTCACTCCCCCCCCCCCCCTCCATTCAACCCCACCCACCCAATCGCCCGCCCACCCATCCACCACCCACCAGCCGCTCGCTCGCTATGCTGCCCCTGCATTGCCCTTCCAAATGAAATGTGCCAAAAGCAATTACGACGCGCATACGGCGGGCGCTGATGGCGGCCCCTGATGTTAGAATTACATAACGTCTCCGTCTCATTACGGGAGAGGATGGCTCCTTTTAATGCATGTCGCTGACACTCCTTCACCACTCCTCTGTGTGTGTGTGTGTGTGTGTGTGTGTGTGTGTGTGTGTGTGTGTGTGTGTGTGTGTGTGTGTGTGTGTGTGTGTGTGTGTGTGTGTGTGTGTGTGTGTGTGCTTGTATTAATGTACTATTAAATACATTGAGAAATTGATATTTTAGACCATTTTCCTGGTCCTCACAAGATAAATTATTTTTGTATTTTTAGACTTTGTCGTGTGCCGGTGTTGAACACAGGAACATAGTCGTTCTACAAGCTCAAAGCTCTTGTGAGCTTGTAGATCTGCTATTTATTTGGCCACCTTTCAGCCACTTCCAACTGCAGTATTTTCAATGAGGTCCTAAAATGTTGATTTCCTATAATATACAATTTAGGCATTTAGCAGACGTTCTTGTCCAGAGTGACTTGCAATAAGCAACAGTAAACACAAGTGTCTCAGTAAACTAGAATCACAGGTAAACCAAGAACTTAGCATCAGTCTACTCTAAACAACAATACACTGATTCTGTACTTTGCAGTCTGACGAGGTGAGTAGTCTTCAGATTACGGCTTGGTAGAGTTGGGAGTGAGTCTGCAGTTCTTGCAATGTGTAGTTTGTTCCACAGTTTGGGAGCCAGGAGGGAGAAAGAGTCCGGGACGTGTGGAGCGTTGTGATTTAGGGACGGTTCAGACCGTGTAGGCTGATCAGATCAGGCTCTGAACACATCAGTGTTTTGAACTGGCAGCCAATGGAGGGAGTAGAAAAGGGAGGAGACGTGTGCACATTTTTGAGGGGCGCTAGACCCTCCTATGTCCAGCTTTGAGGGTCTGTGTAAACACAAACATTGAAGACAAAAGTGTGTAATCACAAATATTAAAGACAAAGGTGTGTGAACACAAACTTTGAAGACAAAAGTGAGGACGCAAA
>NC_136806.1:29151995-29161995 GCF_951216825.1 Electrona antarctica | reverse complement strand
ACACACACACACACACACACACACACACACACACACACACACACACGGCCAAATATGAACGGTATTATACACAGTGCAGTTGGAATATGCACAACATTCTTTTCTCACACGAACATGCCGACAATAAATGGAAAACTAAAACCTTAAGATGAGAGTCTCATTGTGGTCTATTTCAATTCCCGAGCTTTGGATTCTTCTTACTGTACGCTGTAGTATGTAGTTATTTTACGGGGAAAAAAACAAAACAAATGTGCATTAGCTCACAATAAAACAAAGAAAAACATGTGATGTGTTTGTGAACAAAACTGTAGCGTTTTTTGCGAGGCAGATTATGTGCAGCTCTTACAGCTTCTTGGGTGGAGTGCCCCCTTAACAAATCCACAGCACATGATAGATGTAATAAATTACTGGATACTTGAACTTTTGGGAAACAGCAAATGACATTCATTACAGACACACACACACACACACACACACACACACACACACACACACACACACACACCTATCCTCCATTTGCATAATGTGGCGGAGCTCTTTTTGCGATTGCACGGCCTTTTACATATTGCCCTTTTAAACCAGACCATTTCCCCTCGCAATGTCGTCAAGCACTGCTCACTAGTCACTGGCAAGGAGGGGCAGTGGTTCTCAAAGTGCATGGAGTGCCCGGGGAACCTGCTGGGTCCTTGAGAGGGTAACAGGGGGTCCCCGGGGAACCCGCTATAAGGGGTCCTTGCGAGGGTAACAGGGGGTCCCCAGCCGCAAAATGTGTTTCCTATTATGATTCATTCAATTCATTTCAGGGAAGAAATCAATCAACAATAAAGTGGGAATACAACCTGACAGAAATCAAAAAAGAGCCATCTACTCACCTAGATCTCTACAGCCACGCAAGCTCACAACGGGTTGAGCTCGCAGATCTGCTACAATTCCCCCCCCACCCGTTGCATTCATTTTATACTGGCTGAAGGAGTTGAATTTCCTCTAATCCGAGGTAGATTATGGGCTACATGGTGAACCGGAAGGGCAGTGGTATCCAGCTGCAGGCACGCACGCGCGCACTCACACACACACACACACACACACACACACACACACACACACACACACACGCTAAATCACCCTCTTAATCCCAATGTAATCTGTCCACACTCACTGACTATAATATCATTGATCTTTGTTCGTTGCGCGCGTCAACATCAACACCATAGGAAATGTTCTCCAGCACATCATCCGTAAGATAAGATAAGATGAGATAGAACAGTCACCATATCCCTGTCAGTGTCCTTATGTGTGTCGATCTACATGTACTGTATGTATTTGTTTTTGTGTGTCTGTGTCCTTGTGAGTGGGCTTGTGTGTTCAGGCATGGCTCCAGCTGCCATGTTTAGCACACGTGTTTCCAGTACCCTCATATCCCTCACCTGCGACGAATCGCAGTGCCCTGCAGGCCAGGTGTAGACAATCAATGCTGAGGTGTCAAACTGTGCTTGACTGCCCGTCATCAGTTGGAACGAGTAGATTGGTTCCAACTATTTGCAGCTTTCAAGTTGACACAGGACTCCATATTGTTTGTGCAGATACGTAGCATAGCATCTAACCCAAACATTTGTGTGAGGCCCGACCACCCGATGCATGATTTCTTATACCGCGAAGGGACATCAATGGGCCATCAAAAACACAGATTTTGGTTAGAATTGAGATCAGTGATTTAGATTCAGAGATATTAGCGTTAGAAGATTTTTCCTCCTGTCCACTATAATGGAGGGGGAACACTTTTGATGACGCCCCAACCGCAAATGACGTTGAAAGTTGCACAACAGGCGATCCTAGACTGTGTATCGCTTGCTGATATCAAACAATAAATTCTCCGTCTTTTGACTAATCTCCGTCCTGGGCAGAGAACGTAATAGGCTTCAAAAGACGGAGAAGTAATACTAGGGGTCCTTGAGGGAGTTCCAGGGCGTCCCCTGCAGCTAAATTATAGTTTGGAACCAAATGGACCCTTATGGGTCTGTATCTCTGACATGAAAATGTTATGAGAACCACTGACTTCAATATAAAAAAACAAACCACTGGTTTGCAGTCACTCGACCCCCACCGAGTTTCAATCCCGATGCAACATTCGGGGAGAGAGAGACAAATAGTGGGTGAATCGTGAGTCTCAAGTGTTTCGGTCAGGCCCCTTTGTTACGCGGTAATGAGGGCAGAGCTATCGGAGCAGCCCAGTTTAGATTCAGGACAAAAGTTTGCGCTGGAGAGCAAGTGTGGCATAATCATATCTATTTTCTCGTTAAATGGGAAGCCATTATGTTTGACCTCCGCCAGCACTAATCTCTGTAACAAAAGCAGGAGGGAAAAAAAACGTAATTTTTTTCTTTTCTTTTTTTTAATTTGCCACGTGATGCGGTTACATACGGAGACTCCAAATGAGAGAAAACCATTAGAGTATAATGGGACGTAATTTAAAAGATGTACAATTCCCCAAACAAACCCACTGGGCCGCGAGACTGAAGTGGGAAAGGCGGTCGAGAGAGAGAAAGCTAGGGAGGGGAGGCCTGGTAAGAGAGATGGGATGGAGAGAGCAGTAGTGTACTCAAGTATTGTACTTTAACTATAACTTTGAGCCACTTTTGACTTAAAGTGAGCATTAAGTATATTTCAATACTGATGTGTTTGTATACTTTCACTATTTTTAATTTTTTTAGTGTGAGTATTTGTTGGATGGAAACCTCATTATGTCCAATACTGTTATGCCTATACTTTCCAGGATACAAAGTCAAAGTCAAAAGTATCGAAAGCAGCAGATCTACAAGCTCAAAACGCGTGGCTTCGTGCCACGTTCCGAGCTTGTGGATCTGCTGCTGTTGATGCTTTAGTGTGACGCTGTTAGTATGTAGACCGTTCATTTACGGGGAAAAAACAGAGGTTTCTGCGACAATATGTGGTATTGCTACTTTTACTGAAGTCAACAGAGTATTTCTTCCTCTGCTGGGAAAGAGACAGGGCAAGAGACGAAGGCAAGGAGGGAGGGAGGGGTGTGTGCGAGACGAGCGCGCTGAAAAGGCGAACAGCGTTGTTCCATTTCCATGGAGGCCGCCGCGTCGAGCGATAACAAGTTTCAAAGTCACTCTCCTCACAAAGACAAAAGCGGATTAGGGGCCATAACTTTTTATGTCGGGAGCTTCACTTTGTGGAGAGGCGGTCGGTCGTCGGACAGCAAATGACTTTTACACGACAATGGGCCCTCCGCAAAGTCCAAATGCGTGAGGAAATAAAAAAAGTAGAGTCTTCAAGGCGATGCGAGAAGGTCGATTACAGGAGGGGTGGGGGGGCTGGGGTGGGGGGGGCTGGGGGAGGGGGCTCTCGGAATTGGCAAGGACGTTGCAGAAACAAAAGGGAAAAAAATGGGCTCCTTTTGTTCAAACTCTGAGCTTCTTTTTTTTTGGTCTTTGTGCCGAGTGCACGTGCCGTTGGGAATCAGAAATATTGGCAGAAGCGGCTTATATTATTGGCCAAAGTACAGTGACACCATCGGAAGATGGTCCGACATTCCCCAGAATAGGGATGTTGGAGTGCAAGGTTATATAATAATAATAATAATAATAATAATAATAATAATAATTATTATTAATAACAATAATAATAATAGCAGCAGCAGCCGTGAAAGAAGACAGAAAGGGTCAGCTGTCCTCTCTGTCACGCCGTCTGTCATAACACCCCACACACACACACACACACACACACACACACACACACACACACACACACACACACACACACACACACACTCACCTTCCCCCCCTCCTCCCATCTCCTCCCTGAAGCACTATTCCCCTGATCCTCATCACTCTGTTTGTCCCCTGTCTCGGGAGCACTGGTGCAAGACATAAACCCCCATCCCCCTCCCTCCATCCCCCTCCAAAGCCCCCAGACCCCCAGCCCCTTCCTAACACCTGACACCATACATGGACCAGCAGCCAACCAGGCCCCCCCCCCCCCCCCCGGTTCCCTGGTGGCGGTATGCAGTGTCTTTTTGAGATGACAAAAAAACACAAAGGTGACTCTCTCTCTCTCTCTCTCTCTCTCTCTCTCTCTCTCTCTCTCCCTCTCCCTCTCTCCCTCTCTCTCTCTCTCTCTCCCTCTCCCTCTCTCCCTCTCTCCCTCTCTCCCTCTCCCTCTCCCTCTCTCTATCTCTATCTATCTATCTCTCTGTCTTTCACTTTGTTCCTTTCTCCCTCTTTCTCTTTAATCTTTTTAACGTTCTCCCTTTGCTCCCCCCCCCCTCTCTCTTGTATAGTATTTGTGTTTGTCTTTTTGAGATGAAGACCTTGTTGAAGTACAGAATCTACTGTGTGTGTGTGTGTGTGTGTGTGTGTGTGTGTGTGTGTGTGTGTGTGTGTGTGTGTGTGTGTGTGTGTGTGTGTGTGTGTGTGTGTGTGTGTGTGTGTGTGTGTGTGTGTGTTGCTCCGCAAGCGATGCACTGCGGGGGGCCTCCAGCAGTGTGTGTGTGTGTGTGTGGGGGGGGGGGTTATAACTCTGCAATAGATATTGGTTGGATCGATCAGCCCGGGGAGTGACATCATCGCTGTCCGGTGTTGCCGTTGTCTGTGGGAATGGGAGGTCAATGTGCTTCAATGTTTACATCTGGATTTACGGCAGAGCAATGCTGAATGGGCTATTTTCCAAATCGCCAATGTTATATGCTACAGCTACACTCTGGTGAAAGGGACCCACCCGGATCCTTGCAGGGGGGCCTCGGGATTTTGAACGACGCTACTGCGTGCGTGTGTGTGCGTGCGTGCGTGCGTGCGTGCGTGCGTGCGTGCGTGCGTGCGTGCGTGCGTGCGTGTCTTTGTGCGTGTCTTCCTGTGTGCGTGCGTGTCTTCCTGCGTGTCTTCCTGCGTGCGTGCGTGTCTTCCTGCGTGTCTTCCTGCGTGCGTGCGTGTCTTCCTGCGTGTCTTCCTGCGTGCGTGCGTGTCTTCCTGACAAGCTGCTGAGACAGACAGGGATAAAAGGGAAACATAACGGGAAGACGGGATGGAGAGGCCAGGCGATGGCGGCCCATGCTCCCCATTTGGTCCGGCGGCCTGTCTGCAAACCCATGCTGGGCAGCACCTTGAGAGAGAGAGTGCGTGCGTGCGCATTTTGTATGGTTTTCACTGATTTTATGCTGATCTCACTCATTTGTCTTTTTTCATTCAAAGTTTGTTTAATAGACATTGAGGTGCATGCCCTCATTTGCAGTGTTGTCGAGATACATCACATATAATTTTATTTTCACATCAATATCACATCAATGAAACAAATCAAAACCTCTGCTATCAAAGATTTCAGTTGACCGTATGTTACGAAAGGAACAGTAGTATAGGTCATTGGTTTCCGCTTTCCACTAAAACAAAATCATTCAATTCATTTATCAGTTATTCCCAGTTCACACTAAAGGGGACCTTCAGCATGAGCAAGTCATTGGAGCCTGTCCTATAGGTTCCATGATTCCATTCTGGCAGAAATGTAATTACAATGGTAGTGTCCCATAACATAAACAGCTACCAGTGTTTGTTTTGCCTGTCAGCCAAGGAAGGCCAACCCACTCTATCATGCAGGATGCAGTGATGAGTCCTAATGTTCACCAGATAGCCTATAAATCGCAGAGCATACTAATAAACGGTATAGCTACACTTGCTCATGTTCCTACTCTGGGGAAAGGGGCATTTAGCAGACACTCTTAACCAGAGTGACTTACAATAATCAAAGTAAGCACATATCAAATGCGTAGAGAGAAATCAGTAAACTAGGATCCCAGGTAAACAATATTTGTTTCCGTACCCTCCATCATTTTGTAGTTTCTGTGAGAAGAATTTGCCAATCTAGGATGGAATATAAAAAATCTGATGGATCCGTCTTGATCACTTGACTAGAGAGATAATGTGTACCGATTTGCATGATGTTTGGACAAAATGTGTTGGGGTTATATAAAAACAAAAGGTTTACCATACATCTGGTCCTGGTAGCGCTATAACAGGCCCATGTGAAACATTTAGGGCAGAGGTTCTGATCTGGCATCCTGGAAGAGTGTGCACTGTGCACACGCGGTTTTGCTAAACAGAACAGAACAAAGAAAGCAACCCAAGGGGGGCGTGGTTTTGTGAGGTTGTCGTGAGGTTAAGGTTAGGTCACGGTGTGGACTGAAAGTGGACAAGACTGTGGACAAGATTGTGTTCAATGCAAGTTCAGGAGCAGAGACGGCATGCTCTGCTTCTCTTGGACACTCCGTTCTTAATCGCTTCCCATTAGACAAATCCATGGAGCAGTGCCCTGTAGGCCAGGTGTAGGCAATCGATACTGAGGGGTCAAGCTTGGCTTATGGTATACCTCAGCTATGGCTGCACAGAGGGCACCCTTCCGTGGATTTGTCTATAGACAAATCCACTCCACTGTCCATTGTCTATACATAGTATAGGCAGGTGTGGTATCTATTAGATACCACACCTGCCTTCACTCATTAGCCACTCCCCATTCACAATCACCGATATCCACCACACCTGCCTCAACTCACCACAGCCAATCCTTGTTGCAATCACCACAGTATACTGTAAGTTCTGCTTCACGTCCTCCTCCACCCCAACCTCCTCATCGATTCTCGCTCTGAAATGTTGAATATTTTGGATACATTTTAAAGACGGCACATAATTATCTATCCGTTAGGGGGTGATCAGGTGTGATCAATTGGCCAATAAAGGGCGAGGTCGAGAAGCATTGGGATGTCAGAACAGACCACTGTGTCCCTTTTACTGTATGCCCATATAATGGAGTTCTTTGTCAGGCATGCCTAGATATGGAGTCTATGCGGATGTCAGAACAGCATTGTGATGTCAGTTCTGTGTCAGACAAGCCCAAATATGAAGTGTTGTGATGTCAGAACAGGCTACCTCCATATATGGAGATATAGGGGTGATCAGGTGTTTGGGCAGAGGCGTTTGTTATGGTTCTGGATACCAGGCACTGCACTCCCTGTGGGGATGTGGAATACGTGTGTAGAATTTGAAGTCGGTGGGGCGAACGGTTCTCGAGTTAAGTGGATTACAGACGTGCACGCATTGACATGAAAACGTTTGTAGAACCTGACTGTCTTATGAGTCAATAAGTGAAAAAGAAATAAAATAAAACATGTTTGAGTATCCTAAACACTTCATAATGCTCATGACATTTAACAGATGACTGGGCAGTGGGTGAACCTGGTAATTACTGCACGCACGCACGCACGCACGCACGCACGCACGCACGCACGCACACACACACACGTACGCATGCACGGACGCATGCACGGACGCATGCACCCACGCACACACACCCATGCCTCGGACTCCTGGCAAGATGCTTCCCCAACTGTTGGAACATATGGCGGTCAGTCCTGAACTGTGTGTGTGTGTGTGTGTGTGTGTGTGTGTGTGTGTGTGTGTGTGTGTGTGTGTGTGTGTGTGTGTGTGTGTGTGTGTGTGTGTGTGTGTGTGTGTGTGTGTGTGTGTGTGTGTGTGTGTCGTGCGTGCGTGCGCCAAGGGCCTAATCATCTACTCGTTAGCTGTGTATGCTGTGTGAGGCACCTTGCGCACCTGGGAAACCTTTTTTTGCAGAAAATGATAAAAATAGCAGATCTAAAGCTCCAGAACACTAATAAATTGGCTGTTTTATAAAATAAATGCAATTCATTATAATATTATATAAAATCACTTGAGTATGTTGAGTTGTACTTAGTTACTTTACACACCACAGCTCTGCTACCTGTCCCCATTGTTTACGGTGAAACAGAGTACAGGTTTTCAGCAGCTCAGCAAACCAATGATGCAACCAGATGTTCCTGACATTATCATCCCAAGTCTGCCTGGCATTTATTTAGGAGTAGAGTTTGGGAAGTGGCACGCGGGTGAACGGGAGATCGTGGAGAACAAAAGCCCTGTATTATGTGTGCACGAGTGTCAAGAGAGGTGCCATTATAGAAATGATGAACCCTTTAAGCAACAGTTCCGCTGACACATTGGTGCAAAACAAAGTTCAAATATAATTATGCGTTTTTGACAATTTAAAGAAAGCCACATGAAGGGGGAGCCATACATAATATTTATCTTTTCTCGCTCCATATCGCTCTATAACTTGCATTTATTTGTATTTGCTTTATTTTGTTGCTTTTGGAAAAATGGGTTACAACTGTGGGATAAAACCGATATTAAACAATAAATAGTAATAAAATAAATGAGGGGGTTGTCTGTAACTCTGAGAGTGTACACATGGAACCAAATTAACCCTTACATGTCTGTAACTCTGAGAGTGTACACATGGAACCAAATTAACCCTTACATGTCTGTAACTCTGAGAGTTATGGTGGTGCCTGAAATTCAATCATTTCAGAACCACTGGTATTGTAAATGTATAGCAGACGTGAAGTCCACATACCAGCTCTGACAGTATGATAATTAAAAACGGTTCCAAATGTGATGGAACCGATTCCAGTTCCTCACTGTTGGATCCGGGTTTCACTGGTTCTGGCCTGATTGTAATTATGTGAGCTAAATGCTAATCACAATTATTTTTGAATAATAGTTAATTGTTCCCATCTGTCTATACAGTATGAAAACAGGCAAGTGGAATTAACTGATAATTCTCATATTTCCATCATTATTTCTCCATCATCCACAATCTTTTAACCACCTTTTCAACCATGTGTCGCTATTTATATTTCATGATGTTGAAACTGTTTTGAAAAAATAGCAGATCTGCAAGTTCACATTTGCAGTGCAGAACATTGTGTGAGCTTGTAAGATTGGCTATATTTTCGAAACATTTCTGTTTCATGTCTTGAAGAATCCTCGGGTTAAATGTGAATTCTCCTGTGCGGTGTTGCTCTGTGCATGTCTTTCTTCCTTCATCGGTGTGTGTATGATTGAGTACAGTGTGTAATAATTTAACAACACAAATCTGGTATGTGTCTCCCTGGCACAAAATAGTTTCAGATGGAGGTTATTCATTTTGGGGTCCATGACATGAACATAACACTGGTTAAAATTATAATAAAACAAGACTGCAGAAACAAGTTCAAAAACTCACAACCACCAATATTTACAAGCGACTTTACAAAACAAGCCCAAAGTCGCATATAATAAGCAGCCAGCAACACAGATTGAGTAGTGATGAGTGGCTGATTGAATAGCAGCTGGTGAGGGGTGACTGAGTATGTGGTTGCTTGACTGTTAGGTGGAACCAGGCTGGCGATTGACTCATGTTTATGGACCAATTAAGCCCCCAGTGAAGCTCTCCAATGTTGAAGCACTCAGCCCTACTGGTTAGAGTGTGAACTGCAGGAGGACCCGTGGATTCATGACGAGTAAACCCTGTGCAGCTGTGGTTTAACATTAAGCGCTCGTTTGCACTTCCGCATTTGGACACCAACTGTGGGTGTCCAAATGCGGAAGTAGACGGTTCTTCCGGGTGCTTCAAAACGCCACTGAGCAACTTCCACTGAAATGAATAGCGCTCCGGGTCGGCCTCTATCCTTTTATCTCTATGTTATGGACTCACTCTACTATAAACTAAGACAAAAAAAAAGAAAGGAAAATAAATCATGCCATCTCTGGTTTACTTCCCGTATCTGTGTGAAGTAGTCGGCTGCCTCTTTAAGAGTGCATGAACACATGTAGCTTCTGAACCGTTCTTTAGTTTAGCCCCACGGTCACTGAACTAAATATCGGTACATATAACCACAAGGCACAAGCAGGAACTAGCACCAGTAAACATTGAACCCTCGCAAGATTTTCCGCCATACGCCGTTGCACAGTTAGGAGACCATCAGGTTGGCGGATTTGGATCATATATTTACATACACCGGTTAGTGTACACTACAGCCTAGCTCGATCGGGTCCAGAGCCTAACGAGTTATCTTTGACGCTCTGCCAGATGTGCTGCTATTCTCATATACAACTTTAGTAAAATAAACAAAACTCACCGA
>NC_136806.1:29136995-29146995 GCF_951216825.1 Electrona antarctica | reverse complement strand
CCCTGGGTCTGTGGTGGCACACACACACACACACACACACACACACACACACACACACACACACACACACACACACACACACACACACACACACACACACTATCATTGTTGTTGGAAAAGGTACTCCATTCTTTTTTTACTAAAAGTATCATACTGCAATGTTGAAATACTCTGTTAATTCTGTAATTACTTATTACTACAAAAGTAGTAGTATCAAAATGTATAGTTCAAGCTATGCAATATTGTGAACTTGTAGATGTGGCCAAAATGTATTGTAGGGCTGAAGTGGGTAATGTATGGTTTGTAATAATATTCTAAATCTACAAATCTACAAATTAACTAGGCTAATTCAAGTTTTCAAATAATTGTTGTGGAGTGAAATAATAATATTTGCCTTTGAGTTGAAGCAAAAGTACCACAAATTGGAAATACTCCATTAAAGCAAAAAAAAAAGAAAATCTAAATTGTTCTTAAGTACAGTACTTGAGTAAATGTACTTAGTTAGCTACTCCACGCCACTGGTCTGTGGTATAGAGCGTTGCAGTCCCGCCCCGTTTAAGAACCCAGTAATATTAGTAAGAAGTAAAACAAAACAAAAGTGTTGTACCCTGCCTTTTTTTTTTCTTCTTTCTAATTATTTGATCTGACCAAAACATTGTGTTTATTGTCATGATTTGTCACGAGCCGAGTTTGCTTTGTCCGCGGTGTAAACGTCTTTAAATCAATACTTTTTGAAAAACCCATGGGGAAAATGAATGGGGAATTATTTCCTGGGCCACTCGTCGTTCTGAAAGGGGCGGAACTGCAATGCTCTATAGCTGTTAAGGATGGACACAGGTCACAGTCTACCTCCCCAGGCCAGACTTTCCCCCATCTGCTGCTAAAATCCTAACTAGCCAACACTTCCCCCACAAACCTGCCAAAGGACCCCGGGTGAAAAAGGGAGATCCCACAGGTGTTCACTTGAAGCAAAACAAAGTGATACCTGTCTGATGAAGGTCAGTGCGACCGAAGAGTATTTGCATGCTGAAAAGTGAAGACAGACAGAGTGCGGGCTGATTCTTCCTTTTGTCCTGTCTCGTGTCTTTCTCCTGTCTTTTTGTACTGTCTTGTGCATTAACTACCTACTCCTCCTATACGCAGGTGTCCCTCGAAGTAGCTGTGCAAAATATACTTTTTAACTATGTTGAGGACCTCCAAATTGATTTGGCTGCAGACCCCAAGTATAAAATAGCTTTAAAGTGACTGATTCTGAACCCCTTTAAGGACCCCAGGGGTCCCCAGAAGCCACGTTGAGAACTGCTGCAGTAAAAAATAGAAAACACCTCTGCCTCCCCTCCTGTGACTCAACAGTTGAAGAAGAGCAAAAACAATTAACGCCGACTCATGTGTTCTTCACCACGTCTCTCTAGACACAGAGAGACAGGATAGGATATGTGACACTGATGATGAGCGGATCCGAGGCTCCTCTCCAAGAGTTCTGCTTGATATGCCCAGAACAGAGAGTTCAAGTGGTTCAACCCACAGAGAGTAGGTCTATATAAAACCTATTACACAAGATCCATTGCGTGGCCGTAAGTTCCGTGAGTCATTGCTGACATAAGTAAATATAAATAGTAACAAACATGTTCTAACAAGTAAATGAAAGCTGTACTGTCTACAACACACGTAAATAGAGCAGGTGACTTTTTTGTCTGTTTGTTTGCAGGCCAAGGACCCAGAGAGAGAGAGAGAGAGAGAGAGAGAGAGAGAGAGAGAGAGAGAGAGAGAGAGAGAGAGAGAGAAAGTGAGAGTGAGAGTGAGAGTGAGAGTATTAGAATTTTGAATATACAATATATTAAATTACTGCAGGATACAAGTAATACAACAATTCAACAAAAATATTACACACATACCTCCAACTATTAAAAAGAGAGAGTTATGATATGATATGAACTTTATTAGTATAGCGCTTTTCAAAACATATATAGTTCCAAAGAGCTGCACAGAGCAAGATTAAAAACAGCAAGAAACAACAAACAAAAACAATATGAGAATGACACAAAAAACAACTAGATGAAGTGCCCCTCGGGGCATAGGTCTCCATCAGGGCAGGTCAGGTTGTGGCCTCCTGGTGGCGCAATAATAGGCCAATGTGAAAATGGTGCCATTTCTTCTTACGTCTTGGATGGCAATTGGATGATTTGAGGCATTTTGTGTCTTGCAAAAATCCACCTGTTGGTGGCGCTATAACAGGCCAATGTGAAAAGGGTGGGATATATTCCTCAGCCTAGTAGGAAAGTCTGTGAAAGATTTCACGTAAATTGCACGCTGCGTTCATGATTTGAGGCTTTTTGTTCAAAACGGGCCAATCCTGCAAACTTTGAAAGCCAATGTTAGCCAATTAGGATGGAATATAAAATACATGCCTGGTTGGCCCATGCAAAGTTAACAATATGTAACTTGTCTTGCTATAAAACACACTAAGTAACTAACTAACCTTACTGAATTAGCGTTTATAAACCTGAACATTTGAGGACGGGTGAGGAAACCTCACCCCGCCCGACGGTCGGGCGGAAACCTCATAGGCCTATGTCCCAAACTGTTATTTGTCAGCATTCAAATTCAAAAATAGCTAAAGTAGCAGATCAATAAGATCAAAATGTGTCACTTTGCGAGACTCTAGTATGATCAAGTAGGGCATTCATTTATGAAATAAATTGCAAAAATATGGAGATAAGATGTTTGTGCCCGACAGCATGTGTAATATGTGCAAGTATACAAGTCTTTCCTCTTACAGTTTGTTTGAAGTCAAATGCTTAATGTGTGTTTTCTGCACTGGGCACCGTTGCCACATGGATACCTGCCACGTTCCCGAGGCGCCAGGAGGGACTGTTAAGGAAGCTTACATTTCAAACCGGCCCAACTAGCTAATGGCCTCCATTACCATGCTACTTGGCAAGCCTTGCCACAGTCTGCCCGCCTGCAGGCTGCTGTGGAAGGAACAGAACAGTGGCTGTCTCTCTAGCTAGGTCAGTGGGAGAACTGGAAACCAATCAACCATGTGTCTTTATGCCTGAGTTAGATTTAATTGTGTGCGACACCTGCACACAGCTAAGCATATCACATCAGGCTTTGGGGGTGACATGGCGAGACCATTAATTTCTGTCGCAGGAAAAGCAATACTTTACATTGTGCCCAGTTTTCCGGTACAATACTGCACACATGGAACTACTACTACTACTACTACTGACTAAGCATGTAACGATACTCACAATACGATATGTATCACGATATGAGGTTCACGATACGATTTTTCACGATATTTAAACACAATTGTTTTTTCCAGACAAATTTATAATTTATCTTCTAGCTTCTAGCTTTTTTCCCAATTTGTATTTAACTACATTGCAAAAGTAGCATTACCTATAAAAACCTGTAAAATTACTTAATTTCTGTGCAACAACTGTAAACATGCTTTCTTGTTTAGAACCTAGCTTGAGTTAACATGTAAAAAAAAAAAAAAAAAGCTTTCATCAAAGAAAGCTTTTTTTATAGATGTAGACCAATTTGACAGTGCAGAAACATAATTGCTTTCCTTGACGTACTAATGAGCATCAACGACCATCACCTGGGCACAGTCACACAGCTCCCCTCTGCAGGCTCACAGTCACACAGCTCCCCTCTGCAGGCTCACAGTCACACAGCTCCCCTCTGCAGGCTTCTACTACCATCACCTGGGCACAGTCACACAGATCCCCTCTGCAGGCTTCTACTACAGTCACACAGCTCCCCTCTGCAGGCTTCTACTACTGAAACACTACAGTCACACAGCTCCCCTCTGCAGGCTTCTACTACTGACCATCACCTTGGCACAGTCACACAGCTCCCCTCTACAGGCTTCTACTACTGAAAGTGACTGCATGCAGTCGGTCTCATTTCTCTCCAAAAGCACTTGAATATGATGGAATATGATTAAAACATATCACACAGACACACACACACACCATAATTCAACAAAAAGATGATGATGATGATAATTGCCACTGCAGTGGCGTACCCTACTGGCTTACCTGCCGTTGAGGAGCCCCCACCAGGAGGATGTAAGGCCTCCTCCGTCCTCCCCCTCGCATTCAACAGCCCTCTCTGACGGGCATCAGCCCGGAGGGGTCACTAGCATAGCGACAATGATCACCCTCCCCGTCCGGCTTCCCTCCCCTGAACATGACCAGTTGTATTGGTCTTGGTCTATACTGTATGCTCGGATGCACTGCTGTGGATTCAAACCCCTCCACTCTGTGAAGGAGGTGGACAGGTACTTTAGCCTTGCACCACCCGCATGCCCCCGTGCATTGATTTATGACACAGATGTTGCCTTAGATCTCTCCCTCTCTTCCCCCCCCCCCCCCCCCCCCCCCCCCCTCTCTCTCTCTCTCTCTCTCTCCGTGTCTAAACCTGATTGAAATGCAGTTAACATTGTTCTGTTAAAAAAAGAAGAAAAATTGTTCCATTTTCGGGGACAGGCTGGTCACCTTTCTGTCTAGCGGGACGAACCTGTTATCGACCCTCGCACAGCGATGGCTGTCCTCAGTCGTATACGAGCGGAACAGTCCTTTGCTATACCCTCTAGTTCTGAGGGACAGCAGGGCATCCTCTGAGGAGTTGTACAGAAAAAAGGTCTGTTCTTTGAGCCGGGGCAGCAGACAGAACTGCGTAAGTGTCCCGTCCCCCCCTCCTCCCCAGTGAGTGGTTTTTTGATGAATGAAAAAGTGGCCGGCTTCTTTGCCATTGCAGTGTCCCCCCCCGTAGCCGATCGGGTCACTGGCGGAGCTGCGTGTGACATTATCGACTCAATCTCCAACTATTAGTCCTTCATTGGGCCACTGGCTGTCAGGCGTCCGGCCCAACCTTCATCTGACCACATGAAATAAGAGGGGCAATGCTCTGCCCCACCTCTCATCTATCTCCCTCACCGCTCTCCCTTTATGCTTGCCTGACAGAAGCTGGAGTGTAACTAAAGTAGCAGAACAAGTAGCAGTGGCGCAAGTGTCGTACAAAGCATAACATTTTGAGCATGTAGTTCTGCTAATTTATTTTGAGCATGTAGTTCTGCTAATTTAGCTTATATTTTATTTGTTTTGGATATGATATATTCCTACTAGAACTATATACCTGAGTGCAATTTTGAGGTATTTTTTTACTTACCGGCTTTTGAAGATTGTCATGTGGCAGCCAAGTCTATGGACTTTTTAATGTTTGTTTGTTTGTTTAGAGCACTTGTGACGTAAATCGTTTGCCAGCCAAGTCTAAGGACTTTAATGTTTGTTTAGGAGATTAATGACAATGTATAATATGTCATGTGTCCGAATACAATGGGCAACCCTGTTTTTTTTCAGGCCAAGAGGATGAAGTGATGAAGCAGGGACCCCACTATATTGTATACAATTGTGTTGCAGATTAAACTTTTTCATAGATTTCAACTAGATAGAAATTATTTGACCACTTCTATCAGAGAGTGTTCTTACTATAGTGGTATTTTATATTTTGACTATTAATAGCCCTCTATTTCATATAGTACATTGACAATACAGAAAGGGGCACGGTGGCACAGTCGGTAGTGCTGTCGCCTCACAGCTAGAAGGTCCTGGGTTTTATTCCCGCTGGGGACGCTGTGGGCGCTGGGTGCGTGTTCCCTCCTCCGCGTCATCAGTGCCCATATCCGAGGTGGGGTTGGCAAAAGGGTCTTTCTGTGTGGAGTTTGCATGTTCTCCCTGTGTCCCCTAGAGTAGGTACCCTCACAAAAAACATGCAGTAATCCTGGTCTCTAAACTACCTCCCCCTGGCCAGCCTGATGGAGGTGAAAGGAACTGGTCGGAATAACGTGTTCTTTCCACGTGCTACGTCTGTCAGATGAAGAGAAGCAGCTTGGACTCCTCCTCATGCATAGATGGAAGCATGAGGTCAGTCCGCTGCTCCCCCTAGGTTGGCAGAGGAAGTGTATAGCGTCCAGGATTACATTAGATAATTGACACTGGGTGAAACAAATGGGTTGCAAAATCGTGGGATAAAAATTATAGAGAAAAAAAAAGACAGAAAACAGCCGATCTACAAGCCCCCGCTATTTTTCGCCTTTTACTTCTTTCAGGGTAGACATGTGTGTGTATTTAAGTCAAAGAAAATCTGACTGCCACTGCTTGCAGCTCCATTCTCTCTCTCTCTCTCTCTCTCTGACTCTCTCTCTCTCTCTCTCTCTCTCTCCCCCCCCCCCTCTCTCTCTCTCTCTCCCATCCACTCCATGCCTCTCGGCATGTGGGCCAATGGAGCGGCTTTACAAAGCTGCATGGTGCACGTCTGAGTCCAGAGCTAGGAGCTTAAGGCGGAAGCAGAGAGAGCAGAGAGAGCAACGCTACCTGCCGCCCACTCGGGACACATTGAAAGAAAGAAAAAAAGAAAAAAGCAAGTCCAACAGGTGATAATCCAGCAGATAATGTTTTATAAAGGCAGTATAAGCTCTGAGGGTGGTTCTGTGAAACATGTGCTGGGGTGGTTTTAAAATGAAGAAGAAGAAAATGAGGTTTGTTGGACAGAGGAGAAGAGAGGAGAACAGGGTGACTTTAACTGTGTCACTGTCAGGCAGAAACCTTGTATCTCCATATAACATATGTAGGCTATCATTGCCTTCAGGCAGAAACCACATATCTCCATATTTCAACATTTTTATGTTTCTCCGTAAATTTAGTGTCACACAAAAGTAATGAAAATAACAGATCTACAAGCTCACAGGATTGGCTATTTACAATAATAATGAAGTAAAGGTTTTGGATACGGGTGTAACGATATTGTAACTGCATCGGAAAAACGATTTTAATTTCAAGAATATATATATAAAAAAAAAAGAGTGGTTTAATTACTTTTCCATTCAATATCGCTACACTTGGTCTATCAAGAATGTGTGTATTCTCTGTGTTCATGTCAAGGTACGGGTTTGTCCATAATATTATGTGTTCAAATAGAATGTCTATGTATTTGCCAGAGAATCACGGTTTACTTATTTATATCCATATTCATTCATTTTCCCTAAAAAAACCTGCACTATCCACTGTTTCACATGTGAATCACACAGATTTAATTTCATTGCTAAATAGTTACTGTATCGATTTTAAATTATTGAATCGTATTGTATCGTATCGGCATAATGAACCAATATCGTCCATGTATACCATATCGTCAACCATGTATCGTGATATGTATCGTGTCACTGTTAAAAGGTATCGTTACACCCCTAGTTTTGGACATAGGCCTAAATCAAATCAAATCAAATCAAAGTTTATTTGTATAGCACATTTACATTGACCGAAGACAAACCAAAGTGCTGAACAAGAGCATGTAAACAAAACAATGTTACAATGTTTCCACCTGACAGCGTGTGTGTGTGTGTGTGTATAGGCTTATTTAGTTTCATATTGTTGCAGTGGCGTGCGTGTCTTTGGGTTTTATGAAACATTTCAAAAGTATTAACAACAGTAGAACAGTTTACAAAATAACATATAAAAATAACATAGCTAATGCCTATAGATCGAGCATTGAGTACTTGAGTTAGACCTTTGTCCTTCAATGGTCAAGCCCCCGACCAAGGACCATCTTTTTTGTCCATATCCTGAAAAGTAATAGTGTTGTAGACATACAAGGTTTGCGCCCGACAGCGACGAAACGTGACCCAGAAACAGAAACTATAGGCACCTCGGTGATGAATGCCATTATCTTATCGATGCGAGCGCTGCAGTGTTGCGGACATGAGGGAGCTGTCGATATGAATTTGCGGTAACAACTGTGAACATGTTCCACAAATCTCCTCTGCTAACGACGGGAGGACATGGTGGGGGCCACATAGGCCCACACCGCGTGAAGGTGGCCGATAACATTGATCTGTCAGCTTTCAAAGAGTTGGAGACCTTAAGGGAGACATGGTCCTCAGTCCCTCCCGTGTTGTTGTTTCAACACTCACACACACATTTGGATTGGATTGTGTGCAGGTACATAAGAGTAAAACTTATTTTGTGTTTGGCTTCCTTCAGTTCTTCTTCCTCCTAATTTACTGAGGCACCAATGTCTCTGGATTTGTGATTACCGTGCTCATTGTACGTCACTCTGGATAGTCTTCCAAATGCCAAAATTGCTGATTGTAAATTCTATAGGGCAGGTTAGGGACATCAGTGGTTATCAAAGTGGGTTCCAGCGGGTCCCCAGCAACATGTATTAATATAGCATCAAAATCAGTAACTATACTTTAAGCCTATACCCAATACTTGATTTTAACATCACAAATCTTGTATGGGGGTCCCTGACACAATTATTTTCAGATGGGGATCCGGAGCCAAATACATTAATTTGATGGCCGTTGAACATTGAGAACCAGCGGAATAATTTAGTGAAAGGAGGGAAATCCATTAGCCCTCGCTAGAAGCGCACATTCCAGAGCTCTCAGATTATGGCTTATCCAATAGTCAGTTCTGTATAGGCTGGGGGGGTTTCAAAGACAAAAAGTTTAAGAACCACATGCATTAGTGGTCTAACTGCATTAGACACATGTCTGCTGCTCCTGGCCATGTATATCTTTGGTGTCATATCCCCATGCTGCAGTGTTTTGTTTCCCCGATGTCCTCCGGGGGTTTTCTGTATAATCTTCTTAGGTTCTAGTCGCTGAGTAGCAGGTCAGAATAGAGGTCATGCCGATAATAAGAGTCAGTGTTTTTGTTGTTGTCTTCAAACGGGAATCCTGTAGGTGGTATTAGTAAAATGTGTTGTTTGGGGTGACCTTAAGTTTTGTGTTTCCTGTTGTGTCCTTCCAGGCGCCTGGAAGGCGGATCCAGGAGGGTCGTTACTTAGCTGAGCTCTAATCTGAAGCACCTGGGTGTAGCTAGTCCTAGACCGAGAGACTGCCTACCCCTCATCATCTTACAGGATCCCAGTAAATTGAGCAGTAAAGTTTTCACGCACTATCCGAAGCGACAGCGGCTCGATCTGTGCTAGCACCCATGCATGCAGTGAGTCACTCCCGGAGGATGTCAGCGAAAACAGCTGAATGTGGATATGTGTAGCATTACAAGCGTGTAGCAGTGTATATTTATTGCAAACGAGCATGCATGCTCATGCACGTGTGGAAGAGAGCAGTGTGTTTATTGCAAATTGCCGAATGTAAATGCACAGCTGAATGTGGATTGCTGTGTTTATTGCAGACGAGCATGCACGCTCAGCAAAACCTCCCCCAGCCCGAATGGATACAACACAGCAATCAGACCGCTCTTTTGTCACTAAAGTCACCTGCAGCAACTCCCCATATGCTTGACTGCCAACATGTAGCGTTGTAGCCCCTTGCAAAGACCTGCAAACACGTGCACATGGGGTAAAGCACCCATGTCCACCAGTGGGGTAACAAGCCAACACTGGGCCCTAATTAGTCAACGCGTCAGTCTTTTTTTGAGCGGTGCCTCCGCTCCATTACGCAGCTATGTGTGTATGTATCCCAGCACGGATGTCTGAGCATGGAAAGCTGCAAGACGATAACTCTGTAATTTTTCGACCGTTTCGGACGTAGGAAGGGCCGCCGGAACAGGGCCGCCCCCCCTGGCCGTGTTCCTGGGGGTCTGGATGTTCCGGGGACCCCCCGAGGACACCCACACGGTAACTCTGTCATTTCTCGACCGTTCCGGACGCGGGAAGGCTCGCCAGAACCGGGCCGGCCCCCTGGGTGCGTTCCTGGGGATGTTCCATAGTTGCACCGCTCAGTTCACACAGGTGTGATCTTTTTGTATAATTTTTATCCTGTGATTTCGTAAGCCATTTTTTCAATTATCTAATGTAATTCTGGGCTCTACACTCCCTCCGCAAACCTGGGGAGAGCAACGGACTGTCACGACCTTATGCTTCCTTGGCTTCAATGTATCCGTCCAAGCCGCTTCTTTTCACCTGACAGGGGGGAGTTTCGCCGGTTGGATGTAGCGCGTGGACGGAACACGTTATT
>NC_136806.1:29084495-29131995 GCF_951216825.1 Electrona antarctica | reverse complement strand
ATACGTATACAGTATACTAGGCTGTGTATCTATTGTTGTTTCTGCTGTTGAACATAGTCAGCAGTTGTGACAGGTTACAGAGTATGTGTATAGGCTCTTGGTTACTTCAATTAGCCTATGTGTGAGTTTATATATCCTTTAGCTAGAGGTTTGAGGCTCTGACATAGCAGGCTTTACTTTTGAAGTCTGATGCGGAAATACTGTATGATTATGTCTTGCTGCTGCTGCTTGTGTTGTATTTTGTGTACTAATGTGATTCAAGCGGTTGCTCTTTTTTGTCATAATGGGACCCAATGTGGCTCTGTTAATGAAGACGGTGTGTTGTGTTGTGTAATGTGGCTCTGTTAATGAAGACGGTGTGTTGTGTTGTGTAATGTGGCTCTGTTAATGAAGACGGTGTGTTGTGTTGTGTAATGTGGCTCTGTTAATGAAGACGGTGTGTTGTGTTGTGTAATGTGGCTCTGTTAATGAAGACGGTGTGTTGTGTTGTGTAATGTGGCTCTGTTAATGAAGACGTTGTGTTGTGTAATGTGGCTCTGTTAATGAAGACGGTGTGTTGTGTTGTGTTGTGTTGTGTTGTGTTGTGTATGCATGTGGAAAGGGTACAGTATGGCTTTACATAACAGCCTTCCAATAATCATTTTGATTGAAAACATACAGTATGTGGATCTAGTATAGTATGTGCTATATGCCTGAAGTTGAAGATTGTGAGTTGTGATAGCGTAGCTCTATTGGTTAATATGGATATGACTTGGCAACACCTCTGTCTGCTGTATGTTGGCAAGGATGAACTTTTAAACCATTCATATTCCAGGCCAGTAGAACAAACCTGGCATCGGGCCAGTGAAAACAATGCCTTAAAAATAACATGACATTTCACATTTTTCTCCCTGTGGACCTAGTGTTGATTCTTATGAAAATGTATACCTGTACATAATGTTAGGTGTTCCTACCCCTGACCCGTTTTACCATGGTACTCTCTATCTGAGCCTTCACTCTCACCACTTTCAATTGACATAGTCTTAAGTTATGTTTCAAGTTTGTGTGCAGTGGTTTAAATAGGTTTTCAGTGTAATGGGTGTTCTTTTAGATGGTTTTACAAATTGTAGCATTTAACTCCCATTTCATCTTATATATTCATGTAGAAAATGTAAATCTGAAAACAGTGCAAAGTATATAATATATTTCCACTGTTATGGTCCATTCCCCTGGGGCCTCTGTGTATTCCTGACAGACTCACACACACATTTTACCGCAATTTATTTTGAACGTGGATTCTGTTAACAGTAGCCTGAATACAGTATTGCGTCCCAGGACCCCCGGAGGGTGACATGATTGTGTCCTTTCTCAATTTAAAAAGTGTGTGTGTGTGTGTGTGTGTGTGTGTGTGTGTGTGTGTGTGTGTGTGTGTGTGTGTGTGTGTGTGTGTGTGTGTGTGTGTGTGTGTGTGTGTGTGTGTGTGTGTGTGTGTGTGTGTGTGTGTATTATGTTTCACACTTTTTCTTCCCCCCCCCCCCTTTCCCTCCTACACAAACATTAAATTCCCATTGACAATAAATGGAGAATTTTACGTCATGCTGTCTGAGCTAATTGGCAATGTGTCTATTTTTGTCCTACACAAACATTAAATTCCCATTGACAATAAATGGAGAATTGTAAGTCATATTGTCTGAGCAAATAGGCATAGTGTGATAGTGTCTACTTTACGTCATGATTATGATAAGAGCGCCCCTCACTTCACACGGGTGTGATCTTTATTCTCATTTAAACGTTGCATTTCAACAACACTTTTACAGCCTCCAGGAATATAAGAACAAAACGTAGTAGTCACACATGAGACCAGTGGAATTAAAGGGGTAATGTAGGTTCTTGTTGTTTTGTGAAGTGAGATAAAAATCACACTTGTGTGAAGTGAGGGGCACTCTTATCATCATATACATCATCATACATCACATTCCGTGCTCAGCCAATCAGCAAATCATTTCCGTGGTACACACACACAGATGCACAAAGCTGGGCATAGGAGGTGCTAGCGCCCCTAAAAAGGCCTGGAAGGGCAGGCGGGCGGACCTCTGATGTCACCATCATGTCACAATGGCTCAGCCATAACCATACAAGGTCCTACTATTTGTCGATAGTTTTCCGCATTTGACCCATCTCTTGGAGCGGTGAGCCGCAGCCATGCCGCACGTGGGAATCATTTTATTAATTAACCACAAGGCCATTGAGCTGGTTTAATATAGCCTTTGAATCTGCTAGGTACAAAGCCCTCATTTTTAGGCTCAAATGCAGCTCGTAACAGATGCATCGTTTGTCCCCTGCAGTGCTGTGTGGATTTCCATGCCGTGCGCTGTTATGGTGTGAGTTATCGACAAAACTACAGCCAATAATCCAAAGTGACGGTGACATAATGCTAGTCACATAACTGCATATCCACTCATTTGCTTCCACTTAACAGCGGCCTTGCCATTAATCGTGCTTATGTCTCTCAGGGCTGGTCTGTAATCAGTCAGCATGTCCACACCTCCCCACCACCCATCCACCATGTGAGACATGCCACTGATTTCAGATCAGCACCACAGTGTGCAAGCATAGATTTGTTTAAGACAGTGGTTTCCAACCTTTTTTCCCCCTTAGAGCTCCTCCAGTGGTTTAAAGTAACACTGTATATAAGTGGACGTTAGAGCCCTGAAGACGGCCCGCCAAAACGGGCCGGGCCCATTGTCTGTGACCAATGGGCCGCGGGACTGTCGTCTTTTACATTCTATCAAACATTTCTCCTGCCTTATCTCTGTCTCTCTGTGGCCGTGCGCACCGCCGCACCATACTCTCGTCCTCTCTCCCTCCTAATTATTACACACAAACACACACACACACACACACACACACACACACACATACCCACCAAGTGCCGTTCTATAGGCTCTGACAGAACTGACTCCGCAACAAAAAACAATTTAAATACTGCAGGAGGATTACCACACTAAACAAAGTTGGTTTTGTACAGAGCAGATAACGTAATACGTAAGTGTTCTTGATTTATTATTATTGTGGGTTTGGTTTTTATCATGCAGCGCGAGTCTGCGATAGCCGATCTACAAGCTCACAACGCGTTGCGCTGTGAGTAGAGCGCTACTGATTGACAGTGCAGTAGTTATACAACTACATAAGTAGGCTACCTTATAGTGTGACGTGTGTGTTCTTGACATCTTGTTCTTAATGTGGGTTTATCAGAGTGTGAGATTGTGAGAGTGAGTGGCTGCTGCGTGCCGTCCGTGCACCAATAAAGCGACGCGCATGCTATAAATAATAAATAAATAAAAAGGTGTCGGGCTTCGGGCCTGGGCCGTTTCTGGACTTGACCAACGGGCTTAGGGCCCGGGCCCATATTTTAGGCCCATGCAGGGCTCTAGTGGATGTGCATGTGGTATTGGTACTTTTTATTTAACACTTTGATTGCTACAAGATCTCGACAGGCCTATTTGGATGTTGCTACCGTTTAACATTGCACAAAGGCCTTGTTCGGGGGCCCACAGCAAAATGTTCTCTTATAGCGAGAATCACACGCATACATCAAAAGAAAGCTGAACTTGTCCACTTCAATTTAAAAAATACATTTTGATTTTACCATGTTCCATTCTGGAGATATTGACCTTTTTGCAACACCTGCATTTGCCTGGAAGTGGTTATCTTGAACAGCGAGCAGAGTTATGGATGGTTTAAAGTCAGAGACATTGAC
Organism: Electrona antarctica; assembly: GCF_951216825.1. Classification (NCBI taxonomy): domain Eukaryota; kingdom Metazoa; phylum Chordata; class Actinopteri; order Myctophiformes; family Myctophidae; genus Electrona; species Electrona antarctica. The sequence continues at coordinate 29,128,256 of NC_136806.1, read as the reverse complement.
AGGCAGATATAAAATTGAACCCAATAAATATCCTATACATCCTATACACCGAATGAAAGCCCTGAATGTGTACTTTTACGAGGAAAAGAGTAAACATTGATCCCATGTACAGTTAGACAGTAATTGGTTATTGAATGCAGCTTGTGCCCACCAGATAACTTCAGAGAAGACATGGACGTGAACTCCTCAATATTCACAAAATAAGGCCTATAGCGACATATAAATACTATATACCGTATGAAACAGAAGACTCTCTGCTTTCATAAGAAAAAAACTTCTACTGTAGTAATAATAAAAATCACACCCATGTGAAGTGAGTGGTGCAACTCTGTCCCATATTCTGTTCTCTGCTTATTCAATACAGCTCACTATATACGGACTGAGGCAGAAAGTCATGTAAACCTTTTATTTACAGTTTGGTCTGTAAACTTCTACTGTAATAATAAAAATCACACCCCTGTGAAGTGAGCGTTGCAACTGTTCTGTACTTATTCACTACAGCTCGCTATATACGGACTGAGACAGAAAGTCATGTAAACCTTTTATTTACAGTTTGGTCTGTAAACTTCTACTGTAATAATAAAAGTTGCACCGCGCAACTGTAGAGAACAGTTGCACCGCTCACTTCACAGGGGTGTGATTTTTATTATTACAGTAGAAGTTTACAGACCAAACTGTAAATAAAAGGTTTACATGACTTTCTGCCTCAGTCCGTATATAGCGAGCTGTATTGAATAAGCAGAGAACAGAATATGGGACAGAGTTGCACCACTCACTTCACATGGGTGTGATTTTTATTATTACTACAGTAGAAGTTTTTTTCTTATGAAAGCAGAGAGTCTTCTGTTTCATACGGTATATAGTATTTATATGTCGCTATAGGCCTTATTTTGTGAATATTGAGTACGGGTCCATGTCTTCTCTGCAGTTATATCTGGTGGGCGCAATGTGCATCCACCCAGTAACCAATTTATGACAGACTGTACATGGGATCAATGTTTACTCTTTTCCTCGTAAAAGTACACATTCAGGGCTTTCATTCGGTGTATAGGATGTATAGCATATTTATTGTGTTTATTGTTATATCTGCCTGTCAATGTCTGACTATAAACCTTCATAACTCTGCATCCTTTAGATGATGATGATGATTCACTGCTTTCATTGTTTTGATCGCAGTAACATTGGGGGGGGGGGGGGTCATGGGCACATTGGGCAGCAAAAGTCTTGATCGTACGGCTATAAAAAGTCCCATTCCACCGTTCGGTTCAGAACTATAGTATAACGGTGAGACGCGTTGTCATCATGAGCTGATTTTGTTTTTCAAGCTAGTATAGGGAACATGCCTGGGCATGCACGGTTTAGGACGCGGAAAAGTTCGTTATACATTACACCCGGGTCGATTACGTCCCCGACGCGTTCATTGCGGTCTTATCACTACAATTATAATGAATAAAAAAGCGTTACAATCACACGTCTGAGCGATCTCCGATTATGACGGCTCTGCATGGCGATACGTGATCCACCAACGGTAGACTGTCTGTTGTCATGGCGGCCCCTCTCGATACTGTAGTTCGTTTGTTAGTTCGTAGTATTGTAGGCTCGGGGATCGTTTGGTCGCTACAGTATGAAGAAGTAAACATGCATCTGTCCATGTGTGTTGCCGATCTGGTGCAGAATCTGCAGATCATGTGTTAGGCAGCGTAACAGCGTTCCGTATGTTTTTTTCCGAGACATGAGCCCCCATCTCGCAAGGCCCTCCTGCAGGAGAAACAGGAGGGGAGGGGGGAATCGAGTATAAAAGCCAATAGGTGGAGGAAAGCCTGGTGAGGCGAGGTTAGGTGAAATTTGATTATTTTCACACACGGGCTACATCGGCATGGGCGCATCCATTCTACACTGGTTTATACACGTAAAGCGGCCCGCCCTCCTGTTTTCAGGAGGGGAGGGGTTTTTTTTTTTTTGGTTTTTTTTTCTGATCACGTGAGCGGGACTAAGCAGCAATGATAGGGCGATGGTTCTTCATTGTCCGGGTGGGTAAAAAGATGAATGAAAGTATGCTATAAAAAAGTGATTGAAACGTATTGATACGTGATCCGCACCCGACGTTTGATTAATTGATAACGTATTGATACGCGATTCGCGTCGGCTGTGTTAAGTACAAAATGTGAATACTTCCTCCACCAGGGCACAAGCCAGACTATCACTGCGTGGATTATTATATATATTTTTTGCAATGGCAGATTCGTCTGGCTACGCGAGGCTCAGGCTAGTGAATCCTACTGTTGTAGCATACGGATTAAGCAACAGTTCTGTGTTTAATAAGAACATGTTTACAAAATATTGTTTATTACAAATTCTAAACATGATGGGTGCAGCTGCAGAACTTGTGGTGCTGAATGCAGTCAATGCACTGTTGCGCTCTCCTGTCATTTGTCAACTGTAAAGAACAAAAGAGAGAAATCGATCGACACATGGTAAATGGCCACGACACGTCGACTCGCCAAATACTGAGCCATTCACATCCCTAATACAAGGTTTCCACCTGACGGAGACAATATATTATGAACAACAAAATGATTCTCTTATTTCTCAGCATCGGAAGTTGGATTAATTCTCTTCAGAGGAAGCCATTATGGAAAGAACAATGTGTGTGTCTTTCCCTGAAGAGCAGTCGATCCATCACTGTCCACCGCTCTCATTACCACTCCACGACACACTGCTTACTGTCCGGCGCTCTCATTACCACTCCACGACACACTGCTTCTCTGTCCACCGCTCTCATTACCACTCCACGACACACTGCTTACTGTCCACCGCTCTCATTACCACTCCACGACACACTGCTTCACTGTCCACCGCTCTCATTACCTCACTGTCCACCGCTCTCATTACCACTCCACGACACACTGTCCACCGCTCTCATTACCACTCCACGACACACTGTCCACCGCTCTCATTACCACTCCACGACACACTGTCCACCGCTCTCATTACCACTCCACGACACACTGTCCACCGCTCTCATTACCACTCCACGACACACTGTCCACCACTCTCATTACCACTCCACGACACACTGTCCACCGCTCTCATTACCACTCCACGACACACTGTCCACCGCTCTCATTACCACTCCACGACACACTGTCCACCGCTCTCATTACCACTCCACGACACACTGTCCACCACTCTCATTACCACTCCACGACACACTGTCCACCGCTCTCATTACCACTCCACGACACACTGTCCACCGCTCTCATTACCACTCCACGACACACTGCGTCACTGTCCACCGCTCTCATTACCACTCCACGATAAGGCTGTTCCCAAACATTCAAGGTTCGAATGTTCGCTCGTTAGGGTTGGCACTCGAATCTTAATTAATGGGATTGAACCATTCGTTTTTTTTATTTTAATTTTTTTATTAAATAAAAAATATTATTTTTTCCCTTTTTTTTTATTAACTCGAAAATATATCTTGGCGAGAATGCGATATGAGCATGTCAAAAAAAGTAAGTTTCTAGTGCATTCCTGTCAGAAGTTTTTAAAGAAATATCTCCTAGTTCTGCTGTCCCATCTCCCGTGCATATTAATTTGTTGATTGGCCTGCAGCTGAGGTGATTGACCTTTCTCACCTTGTTCTGTGAGAACAAAAGAGTTCCATTGAATGGAATGTCTGACGTGTCTCTCTCACACACACACACCAGCATGATCGCAACCGTTCTTAGCAGCCATGATATATGTTCTCTTCAATGCGCTTCTGAGAATAATACACAGGTGGAACAAATAACGAGCAATATACGCTGTTTTAGCTGCCTGTCAGCAAGCTCACATGAGCTTGCAGATCAGCTGTAAGCCACTTGACGGGTGTGTGTGTGTGTGTGTGTGTGTTGGTTGGGAGAGACGAGAGAGATTGATAAAGAGCAGGGGAGACGCGCTGCGCTCTGATCGCGACGGATAGATCTCAAAGGTTATTTTTTAAATTAATTAGAAACAAATGGTCCGGATGTTCGCTCGAAAAATCCTGCCGAAGTTCGAGTCCTAAAAAAAGGGCTAAGGTACAGCCTTACTCCACGACACACTGCTTCACTGTCCACCGCTCTCATTACCACTCCACGACACACTGCTTCTACTGTCCACCGCTCTCATTACCACTCCACGACACACTGTCCACCGCTCTCATTACCACTCCACGACACACTGCTTACTGTCCACCGCTCTCATTACCACTCCACGACACACTGCTTCTCACTGTCCACCGCTCTCATTACCACTCCACGACACACTGCTTACTGTCCACCGCTCTCATTACCACTCCACGACACACTGCTTACTGTCCACCGCTCTCATTACCACTCCACGACACACTGCTTACTGTCCACCGCTCTCATTACCACTCCACGACACACTGCTTCTACTGTCCACCGCTCTCATTACCACTCCACAACAAACTGTCCACCGCTCTCATTACCACTCCACAACACACTGTCCACCGCTCTCATTACCACTCCACGACACACTGTCCACCGCTCTCATTACCACTCCACGACACACTGCTTCTCAAAGTACGGTCCAGGGACCGCCAGGGGTCCAAGTTGACCCTCACAGGGTCTGTAACTATGAGAGGGTACGAATGGAACCAAATGGGCCCTTACCTGTCTGTAACTCTGAGACTGGACGAATGGAACAAAATTGACCATAACCTGTCTAACTCGAGAGCGTACGAATGGAACCAAATGGACCCTTACGGTGTCTGTATATCTGAGAGTTGGTTCCAACCCTAACCTAACCCATGGTAATTTGCCAAAGAAGTGAGCAGACACATTTGGAACTGGAACACCTGATGCATGCGTTCATTTCTCCTGATTTGATGTAATTGGCAACCCGAGGAACCCCACCTGAGGAAAAAAAATAAATCTGTTTATTCAAGCTAGATAGACAGCAAGACCGATGTTTCTGAACGAAACTCAATGATTACTATCACAATAAAGTTAAGAGCTTTGACTTTGTAACTTAAACAAAAATATTTCTTATAGCGGTAACATGTCATTGGTTCGACCTCCCGTTAGATCGACCATTACTAACCCTATCTCTAACTCTAACCTAAACATAACCACAAGCACGGGAGCAACGCATCCCTCACCAACCTTAATCCGGTCGTATTAATGCATCCCTCACCAACCTTAATCCGGTCGTTTTAATGCATCCCTCACCAACCTTAATCCGGTCGTTTTAATGCACCCCTCACCAACCTTAATTCGGTCGTTTTAACGCATCCCTCACCAACCTTAATCCGGTCGTTTTAACGCATCCCTCACCAACCTTAATCCGGTCGTTTTAACGCATCCCTCACCAACCTTAATCCGCTCATTTTAACGCACCCCTCACCAACCTTAATTCGGTCGTTTTAACGCATCCCTCACCAACCTTAATCCGGTCGTTTTAACGCATCCCTCACCAACCTTAATTCGGTCGTTTTAACGCATCCCTCACCAACCTTAATCCGGTCGTTTTAACGCATCCCTCACCAACCTTAATCCGGTCGTTTTAACGCATCCCTCACCAACCTTAATCCGCTCATTTTAACGCATCCCTCACCAACCTTAATCCGGTCGTTTTAACGCATCCCTCACCAACCTTAATCCGGTCGTTTTAATGCATCCCTCACCAACCTTAATCCGGTCGTTTTAACGCATCCCTCACCAACCTTAATCCGGTCGTTTTAATGCATCCCTCACCAACCTTAATCCGGTTGAACTAACGGGAGGTCGAACCTTAGGGCAGCCCCCCTTATAGCACCCTCTCATCTTCCATCTCTTGATTGATTGATTGACGTGAATACTAAAGGAAATGTAAACGGCACAGAGTACAGTGAAACACTAAAAGGATGACACAAAAACAACACAAAAACTTGTTTCCATTGTGGTCCTAATATGTATTGAATTAATCAACAGAGCATAGAATATTAAGGGAACAACAACATGTATTTTAAAACCGTTTTTAATCAGCTGGCCTGCTATGAGCCCACTGTACATAAAAACCCATGATGAGATGAAACTATGATGAGAAAGCCTTGTTCAAAACGGGGTATTTGTGGGGATAGCCCCAAAACACACAATTTCATGTTGTAGGACCTTTAAAATGTCATCAACAAATACAAAAAAATCACAGTGGGGAACAAGGAAAAATCTCAGCAGTGTATGACCCCTCATTTAAATGGGATTAATATCCATCTCCACACTTGTAGTTTTCTGACAGATCTCTCTCTATCTCACTAGTCTTCCATCTCTCCCTAGTCTGCATCTCTATCCATCTTATCGCTTCATCTATCTCTCTGTCTCTATCTGTGGCTGACATTAATTAAACCAGTGACCATCTGTTTGCCAGGTTTAGGACACTCGACCTCCTGGCACGCACGCACGCACGCACGCACGCACGCACGCACGCACGCACGCACGCACGCACGCACGCAGCTGATCTACAAGCGTGGTGGCTTTCCCCACTATTGTTTAATTTTCAAATAATCTAAGAGTTATTGGTATTTGGTAGAATATTCACTAAGGAGCTCTAATATCCTAAAAACAAAAGAAAAACTACCATACCTTTAGGGACATTGTCCCTCACAGGTATAACAATGAAAGACACACACACACACACACACACACACACACACACACACACACACACACACACACACACACACACACACACACACACACACACACACACACACACACACACACACACACATTTCCATGAGTCTGAGACCCTTCGCCCTGCAGCATCCTGTCCAAATTCTACCATGGTCACGACTCATGAGCATAAATATCATCCATCCACACTATGCGTGAGGAGGAATTAATTGACATGAGGACTAAATTGAGCAGAAAAACCGGAGAAAACACACACACACACACACACAGTCACACACCCCCGCGTGGTTTAGTGAGAGTTCATGTGTAGTTGACAGCTAGGTCAGCTCTGGCATCCAGAGATGAGGTCAAAGTAAAAGTGTCCGGGGAAGGAGACGCTGCCAGCCTTGTCACTGTGCCAGGAGGCCAGCGGGTCACTGAGAACCTCCCCCCTCCCAACTCCTTGTCTGTATATATCACTCTGCTGTCACATGTAGCATCTAAATCTCTCTCTCTCTCTCTCTCTCTCTCTCTCATTCGTTCCTGCCTTGCTCGTCTGCTTTTGCGTCCTGCTCGTTACTCATTCTGACAAACTTGAAATGTGGAGATGCAGCGTTTGTGCCAGACGGCATGGGTATGCGTATGCAAGAGGAGTGGTGAATGGTAACGCATGCATTCACGTATGATACAGATACACAACTGATCAGGTGCTCTCATGGCTCACCGATGGAGTATACCGATTGCCAGCCGACGCTGCATGCGGCCCTTCCCGTGAGTAGCTACCGGGAAGAGAGGCGACGGACCTGGCCTTCTAGCGGTGTCCACCTGCTGTCGAAACAACAGTGCATTTCGGGCCCATGGGAGAGCGATATAAAACCAGGCGGCCATGCAGGAGTGAACTGGGAACTTTGTTTCTTCGGGTGGTCCAGCCTGGGACATGCCTGCAGACTGGTTGTTGGAGGTCTGTTTCGAACTTAGGAATCCTGCACTACTCCTTGTGCCCATGGAATGCTGGGGGACATGACATGCTTGTTGTATCATGAGTGAGGACACGTGCCCTGATTTTGTGGATATAACTTTGCTGCACCTGAACTATTTATGTCCTTGTATGCAATTCCTTTGTATGGACATGAATACATTGTTAAAAGACTGAATGTTATTATAAAGTGGCTTTGGATAAAGGCACTGTATAGATAAATAAATTACTACTACTACCAGTAAGACGCCTGAGGGCGAGAAGCCAGGTTTAGGACCGTTGACCTCCTGACACGCACGCACGAACGCACGCACACACACACACACACTGAGCAGGAGGACTCATGCATTCCTGCGCGGCAGATGGGAGTGCAGGACTGTATTGTAGATAATTACCTGAACAAGCCAGACAAAAAAAAATCCCCTGCATGCGAGTGATATAATAAAGTCACATTCAAAAGATTCCTGCCGACTCCCTTACTTCAAAGACCACCGTCGTGTACTTCAGCAGGTGATGGCTTCCTCTCTCTCTCTCTCTCTCTCTCTCTCTCTCTCTCTCTCTCTCTCTCTCTCTCTCTCTCTCTCTGCTCTCTCTCTGTCCCTCCCTCCAAAATATCCCCCCCCCCTCCCTCTTTCTCGCTCTCTCTCTGCCTCTCTGGGGGATGAATGAGGCTGAGAATCAGACACTGTTTGTCTTTTGTTGAAATGAAAGGCTCGCCGCACGAGACAGGCCCTTTACTTTATTATTTCCATGAGAGAGAGGGAGAGAGATTCTTGTACAGGCAGAACAATGCAGCCTTTTCATGCGACGCGTTTCATGTCTCCCGCATAACGAGGCTGCATTTACTTTGCAAATAGGTTACACCGGTGTGTGTGTGTGTGTGTGTGCATGCTTGATATTTCTGTGCACACAAGTGAATGTCAAAGGAGTGTATCTGTGTTCTATGTGCATATCTGCATGAGTATGTGCGACGTGTGTGTGTGTGTGTGTGTGTGTGTGTGTGTGTGTGTGTGTGTGTGTGTGTGTGTGTGTGTGTGTGTGTGTGTGTGTGTGCGCGTGTGCGTGCGTGCGTGCGTGCGTGCGTGCGTGCGTGCGTGCGTGCGTGCGTGCGTGCGTGCGTGCGCGCCAGAACGACTGGCCTCATTCTCAAAGCAAGACACCATATGTTGATTGGTCTTGAAGAAGGGATGGAAAAGAGAGAATGAGATGGAGGGAGAGAGAGAGTATAGAGAGAGAGAGAAAGAGAGAGAGGGGGTAGGCAGGGAGGGAAGAGAAGGGAGAGGAAACGGGTAATTGCCTGGCCGTTTGTGCATTAATTTCCTTTTCAATGACAACACGTTGACCTGCAGCTGAAACCCAGCAGCACTCACTTTGCTGCTGCCGCCGTTGCGGAGCAGAAATAAAGTGGGCGTAGAAGTCGGGCTGACAGGGAGACAGATGCCCTCTCCTTTGTTGTACAGCCACCAAAAGAGACTGTGGGGAGTGGGGCACGTTTAGTAGGTGTCACAGCAAAAGTGTGTTTGTGTGTGTGTAACGTGTGTGTGTGTGTGTATGAAGAAGAAGAGGTGTCTCTGCAAATGTGCGTTATTTCGAGCGCAACACGTGTACGTCCCTGTTTCTGGAGTTAGTGTGTATTTGAGAGCGGTGTGCTAGTCGGTGTCATAGCTGTGTGTTTGTGTGTGTGTGTGTGTGTGCGCGCGTGCGTGCAGGTGCGCATGCTTTGTGGTTCTAAACAGAGGATGGATGTGCTGTAATGAGGAAGTGTTGGTGCTCCAGGGGATTGTGCAGTAGAGTAGACTCGTTTTGAGCTTGTACATCTGCCCCTTTTGAATTTGAATCCTGAAACGTAACCGATTTGGAAATACCCGACAGACACAACATGAACTTGATAACTTATTGAACTGATACATAACAGGGAGAGAGCGGACCTTGTCCGTCTTCCCCAGTGGCAGATGACACCGTGCCGGATTGACAGCAAAGTTTAGTTGGTGCCACGGTGGATGGAAATTCAAGCCAGAGGAGATGGTATGATTGACAGGAGGCAGCGCGGCTCGGCACAGTCTCTGTGTACAAGTGCAGCCGTGAAACATGATCGCTCTGTAAAGTAGATTGGTAGTTGCAGGCTTGTTTCTAAAGGGTGAATATGTATTTGTTCGCATTCTCCAATCTGAAAGTATTTTGTGCCAGAGTGTAGTTGAAATTTAGAAAATAGCACTGCAGTAAAATGGATTTTGATGTTATATTATCGTGTGTGTGTGTGTGTGTGTGCGCGCGTGCGTGTGCGTGCGTGCGTGTGTGCTCGCGCCCATGTGGTCTTATATCAAAGTGAAATCGTTTTGTTTTCTCATCAAACTTGTTTTCGCACTTCAACGGAGCGTACGTCTCAGCCCTTGCTCCCACAGATTGCGGTGGTGATGCTAATTACACCACCCCAGCCCAACCACACTGGCTCCCGACAGGATTACTACTGGCTATTTTGTGCACATCAAGTAGCAAAAACAGCCAATTTACAATATTGTAGATCTGCCATTTTCCTAATTTCTTTGGTCGAATATTCGCCTATTATGGCATGCTCATAAAACTAGGGTTACCAACCGCCTGAATCTGACCTTATTTAGGAACTAAATGACATGTCTCTTATTGAACTGATAAGGGACACACTCTGTTGGGCAAAATCAATCAATGGAAGTTCAAACAGCTCATATACATATACTACAGGTTGCTATCTTAAACCCTCTAGACTAAGTGAGCTGAGGTGTCCTGGTACTTGGACCGCTGTTTTCTGACAATCTCAATCTGCACGTTTTATTTTGGAGAATATGGATGTTGAAGTTCAAGTGGTTAATATAGTCTTAGGCTATACAAAAAACTGTACACAATATAATATAATACAGTGCAATTTTTTTTTCTTTTTCTGGGCAGGTAGTTGGTGACCCTAGACCACAAGACATATGCATATGAATGGTGCAGGGTCCTAGTGCCAAGGTCATTTCGGAGAGGAACAGTAATGTTATTGTTGTTTTCTAAAACTGTGTTATATATTATCTCGAAAATCAATAAACAACAAATAAGCGGCCAAATTTAGTTCAGATTTAAAGGCCAGCATTGATATATTTCATCACACACCGGAAATAGCCGATCTACAAGCTCACAGCGCTTCACCCTACAACACGTTGTGAGCTTGTAGATTGGCTATTTGTGCACTGCGACTCCGCACTATAATAACTATGAAGGATTTACTGGAGATGCGGCATACTGTACCATGGATTTCTACACAGAGGGCAATTCTTTCAAATAATGCATTCAATTTCAGGAGGGTTCAGAAAAGGCCATTCTCTTGAATGCTGCCTTCAGGTACGGCTACGGCATGCATGGGGAGTGTGGGTATTAGCATTTGTTTCACCATAGAAAAGCTGCATTCATTTTTTACAGGTGGGTAAAAGGGCAGAGGCTCAAGCCTCCTTATGTGCGCTTTCCTGATGTGGAGTGGTTAAATAATACCAGTGAAATACTATTATCAAACAAAACTTTTGTTTAATTGAAAAATAAAGTTACACAGCATGCCATTTTTGGGGAGGTGTTGAGCCTTGGGGTGACTCTGCAGTGGCAACAGCTGTGCATGTCTCAGTTGGCAGGATTCAATTCATTTTCTGTCCCCGAGGCTGCAGGTCATGTAAAAAAAAAAAAAAGGCACAGTTACTTGTCGGCGACATATTCCTTCTGTTTTGTCAGTCTCTCTGTAAAGCGTCTGTCAGCACAGCACGCTCATAGCGGTTCAGACGCTGACCCGAGAACTCAGTCGTGTGTGTGTGTGTGTGTGTGTGTGTGTGTGTGTGTGTGTGTGTGTGTGTGTGTGTGTGTGTGTGTGTGTGTGTGTGTGTGTGTGTGTGTGTGTGTGTGTGTGTGTGTGTGTGTGTGTGTGTGTGTGTGTGTGTGTGTGTGTGTGTGTGTGGAAAAGGAAAAATGCGTTTGTGTGTGCTGTAGTCTACGGCCATTGGTTCTCAAAGTCACCCCCCCCCCTCCCCCCCTCACACCTCCGAGGGGAGGGTGGGGGGGCAAATGTGTTGATACAACATCACAATCATTTTAACCACTTCATCCGTTAATATGTTGGCTCTTCAAATATACCACATATACAAGCTCCCAATTTGTGTACTCGCACCTTGTTCTGTCCTGTTAGCTGGTACACGTACATCTGCTATTTTTGAAAAATGTTGACGTTGAAGAATCTGCTGAAGAATGCATGACCACCGGCTGTCATCAAGTTGGATCCTGTGGATTATCCCATTTTGTGCGGGAACCCCTTTTGGTGTTTTAAACATTATGTTATAATTTAGCTATTGAAAAATAGCAGATCTACAAGCTCATAGCGCGCCACCGAGTGGCGCGCTATGAACTTGTAGGTCTGCTATTTTTGAAAAATCGTTAAAATGTGCCTCAAATCTTTCAGAAAATTGTCATGATTTAGAAAACTTTTTTTTTAAAATTTCGACGTCAGGCCTGAATGGGTTAAACCAGTAAAGCAACCTTTTGTGGACTATGTGGTTGAACTCGATGCCCGCTGATACTATGCACCTTCATCTCATGTACAAAGCACACTGATACCGTTCATCTATTATGAACAGTATATACAAGCTGTTATGCTCATGCACCTTATTTCTAAACCTTGTGTTCATAGTACATACAGTAGGCTGGATGGATGGATGGATGGATGCAATGTGTAAATATGTAGATACCTTGTCTGTCTTTGATTCCTTCTATGTTATATGCTTATGTTACTGCTGCCGAATTAGTTACGTTTTCGTTAGAAACAGACTGTAAATATGATACAAATAGGACGTTTTTGAGTAATAGTTATAGAGAAGTAATTGTTATAGAGAAGCTACCCGCTAATCAACGTTTGTAGAATATATTAGCCCTAATACAGAGCTATAATTATGCTATGTATTATTAGTGTGTCCATATGGCTCAAAAAGCTCTCCTCACGAAAAACAAACAAACAAACAAATAATATTAATAATCAAAACGAGAAAAAAAAAGAAATAAGCCATTGCCTTGCAATAGCTGCTGAGGAGGATTTGTGACCTTTCTGCAAAAATAGTAATCCCAATAATTGAAAATATTAAAGCTAGATCTAAATCCTATTTCATGTCAAAAGGCCAACGCAGAAAGGAGGAGTTTGGGCATTTTGGTCATGTCATTCGACGCAAACATGATACGTGGATACGTGGTGGAAAAAGTATTATAAATTGTAAATACTCAATTAATGTGCAAATAAACTTGTACTTAAGCACAGTATTGGTTACTTTCCACCACTGTTTACACACACACACACACACACACACACACACACACACACACACACACACACACACACACACACACACACACACACACACACACACACACACACACACACACAAATTAAATATATTTTATGGATGAATAGGTAGATAGTGATACAGCAAATCCCACATATATACTCCATATACTGATGTCATGTTTTGTTTTTTCACATCACGGTGTACACAGATCAGCAGTTTTTGACGTCCAACACCATTGCGGGATGACTTATAAAATAGGGCTACACTTCAACTAGGGGTAAAATCCTTATCGGATGTATTTCAGCCAACAAATTCAGACGGGTTTGAGAAGACTCTGCAATAGACCCAGTGTCCGGCATGAACCGGCAACATTATCTCCTCGCTTTGGTGGTAATCCACATTGCTCACTGGAACCTTCCGGCTACAGATTTTTACCTCAACCCCCCCAACACACACACACACACACACACACACACACACACACACACACACACACACACACACACACACACACACACACACTCTCTTGTCCTCGTTTCACCGCTTGATTCCCTGGCGGAGACGCTGGAGCGTGTTGTCAGCGTGATCGATAACGGTGACCGCTGAGAGAGCCCCCGTTGTTTCCGCGCGGCCAGTCGCTCTAACTACCAATTTTAATATGTAAACGTCAGCAACGGATGGCTTTTTAATACAGAGGCGGCGGGCACGGTGGATCACAGCAGGAGGAGGCCCCCGGCATCAATCATGTCAGGGAGTGGCGGCGGAGAAAGAGCCATGACAAATAACCAAAGTCCCAACATCAGCTTTCTGGGTGTGAGTGTCCCATTACCGAATGAGAGGAGTCAGTCATTTATACAGCGTTTGGCCCAGCACCGACAGGACAGGGCCCCGGGAAAACTCATTCCATTCTCCAGTTATTCCATGTGTGCTGCTATCACCGTGACGAAAATGGGCTGAGCCTCTCGCATGGCGCGTGGATGGCAACAGCGGTGTGGGCCATATTTACTATTGTATTAATAGAGAGTATGCACATGCAGCACTTTTCCACCAGGACACGCCCATATGTCCCCCCCCCCCCTCTAGACTGAAGCATTGAGCAGCATTGGATTTTGGAAGCCCTCGTTGGAAATCACTCACCGATCCTGCGTACCACTTGTTTCACATAATGCACACATACTGTAATGCAGTGAGGCAGCAGGGAGCTGTGTTATTGAAAACAAGCACACACATAAAAATAAATCACCTGCACAACATTTTCACTACTTCTGAAGTAGTAGCTCATAACATGTCTATGGTGGATTTGTTTATGAAACAAAAACTTTGCAGAAAAAGCTTTCTGTACAGCTACAATGTTGGTGAGTTTAATGTTGTTTTATACAATCAGAATGTAGGCCTATGGGCTGTCGATCGAGGCCACTCAGTCTGTGTTCCCGCATAACTACTGAGTACGATGATGTCACGCACATAGCCTCTATACGACTATTTAAAATTACTTTCCCCGGCAGTAATGGGTAAATTTGTCTTCTTTCAGTTGTCACCTAATAATACTAATTCAAAAGCCCCACATTATAAAAGTCTTCATGTCCGTGCACTTTCAACTCAACCCAAACCGTCATACTTTGTTAGAGAAATGGATGGGGCATGGTAATGAATGTGTATTAAGACCGTATCGACATGTGGCTCTCAACCCATCTGATCACTTACTATTTTGTTTGGGTCATTGTATCGTCTACTCAGGCTTTTGTGGACAGTTTTTAAGTTGCTCAATTCAGTAATTAAATATGTGATATTACTTTTATCAAGACATGCCCCCTTCCTATACAAACTCCATTTTAACCATGTTATTGTAAGATTCATCTAAAACACACATCATTGGTCCTGCTGACTGATATGCTAAGTATTTGGGGGCCCAATTGCAATATCCTTATGGCCTACCAGTGGGCCCCGACCCACAGGTTGTGAATCACTGAGAGCAGCCTTTTTCTGAACTGGGGTCCCCAGCGAAAGTAGTTAATATAACATCACAATCATTTTAACGACATTATCAATTTATATGCTAATTACCTTTTTGAAAATGGCAGATCGTCAAGCTCTCAGCGTGTCAATTCATACCGCGCTGCGAGCATGTACAATTTTTCTTCATATTTTGAAAAATATGAATAATTTGTGAATAATTTAGAATTTCTTTAAACATAAATCTTCTTATCTGGCGGTCACTGGCACAAAAACCTTTTCAGATGGGTGTCCGCTGCCAAATACATATACAATACAATTTTGGGTGACTTGGTGCAATTTGTTTTCTTTAGAACCACTGATGATACAGTACTCAAATAACGTACTTCAATACCACTGATAACAGATGAGCATCACAGATTGGGATTGCCGCGCAGGCACGCAAATCAGTTTAATTATTGCCAGTCATCTGCGACGTGCCTGCAGACCCGCAACACATGGGGACATTTGGCGTTATAAAAATAGATCTATGCAGATATTATGTGCAGACAATAGACTGTGTAACTTGTTTGATAATTGCTGCCGGTCGGGCGCTGTGCACAGCGTGCAAATTACAAGCGTACAAGCTGTGTCAGGCCTGATGTACCCGTCTCCCACTGAGGGGCTGTTGTCGGGCCTGATGTAACCGTACCAGCTACCAAAGTGGAACATCGAGACGTGTTGTGCGCTTGTGGAGCTGCTATTTTCACTACTTTTAACCCAGGAAAGATCAGAAAATAAAATGTTTTTTTTTTTACTGTTTTTGACATGTACGACATGCCCAAAACAGTGGTGGAAAGTAACTAATAGTGCTGCAACTATTGAACTGAAACTTAAAAATACATTTTACTGGAGTATTTCCATTTTTTCTATACTTTTACTTCTATTCCACTACATCTCAGAGACAAATATTGTATCCTACTTTTACTCGACTATGATTATTGTAGATTTTGATTATTATTCAAAACATGCATTAACCACTTCAGCCCTTTGCTCCAGTTATTCCCTCATTTAGCATTCCATACCCCATGAATTATGTATATGTCTGATCCTCCAGAATTTGGGTAATCTAGAGGATACCACAGAGAACATCCATCAAATGCACCGCCACCAAAACAACAAGCCACTCACATTCCTCTACTCCTCGACGGCGGCCGTAGCTGAATGGGTATGGGGACGGAAAGGAAAGGCCCAGGTTTGATTCCCGCCCATGTGCCGAGGTGACCGCATGAGCAAGACCCCTCCCCCCCGAGCAGCCATCAGTTCAGCCCGTAGCACGTGCAGACTTAACTCAAGCTGGTCATTTTTGTTATAAATGGGTCTTTCTATTAAAAAGACAGAAGAAAATGCGGACCCCCTGGCTATGTGACCCCCAGGGGTCCGCGGACCCCACTTTGGGGACCGTGGGTTCACCTGATATCATATAGTTTCAATGTGCAGGTAGTATATTGTTTAGAGTGATGCTCATTGTTTACCTGGTACCATATAGTTTCAGTGTTAAAATGGTTAAAATGAAACCAAATGGGCGTTTGGTGTAGAGGGGACAAAAGAACAGGCGTCAAGTTTACTAAGTATAGAGGGTTAAAGTAGTTAAATGTCTGAAAATAAGATGTGTAAACAAGAAATCATGGAGGAGGGGATACAGAGCCGACTTTGGTCAACTAAGTAGCCTACAGACTAGAGGCTTTACCGTGGTTAAATCAGGCAGACAGACCTCAGGGCTGTTCTCTCATGCCTGCATGTGCGTATGGATGACATCTTATTCAGCTAATAATGCACCTGCGCCCTGCGTGCACCACGCATTAGGTAGCACTCGCCCACAGAGTCATCGCCTGTGTAATCTATAATTAAAATTGTCACGACACTGTACTACACATGCAAAGCAAACGAAAAAAGAATGAAAACCCTCTTCCTATAGTGGCGGCAGGTGCGTGTAGCGGAAGCCAGCTGGACAGAAATAAACAGCACATGTAGCGTGGGTAATTCTTCAGGCAGAGTATAGTGTCAGGCAGTTTAGAGCGCTGCAGAACTTGTTATAGACGGATCTCCTGGCCATTTCTTGTAAAAAGACACGCTTAAGTCGTGCATCATCCGCCTTCTGGGGCTGTCCGGCCTGGCGAGATTTACCGCACACCGTGAGCAATTTTTTTTAAGCGGGCCGGGACCGTTGGCTTGAGGCTGTTGCCATGCATCAGTCGGCAGACTGTCACCAGTTCCCTTCCCATATTTCATGAACTCTGCATTTTCTATGGCAAGCGGGAGATGCGTCCACGGCGCGATGATGATACGATGTGGCAAATTGACGGATCTGCATGGATTTGCTCGAACTCGACTTTATTCAAAATGTTACCCGGTCATCTTGCCAAACTCTGCTCAGACGATCACACTACTGTAGTGTGGATTGAATATGAATCTGTATTGTGTTACTGCAGTGCCTATGTATGTCTCACCTCAGATCTTTGTAGTCGTATTAGATAGTTTGTTACATATTCGTCAACTGAACTCGCAGTATGTAACAGCATAATACAGCAACGCCCACTGGCTGGAGTGTTTAGTGCAGTCAAACAGTTTAATTACAAGGACCCCCAGTTTCGTTTGCATTAGGCCACGGATCCCCATAACTCTGAAAGTGTTCAAATGGAACCAAATGGACCCCTCATGGAATGGAACCCATGCATCCAATTGGTTCCATATGTGCACTCTCAGAGTTAAAGACATGTAAGGGTCCATTTTGGTTCGTAACTATTAGCTGGCGATCCCCTTGGAAACACCTCACTTTGAGAACCACTTTTTAGTTTAGTGGACCAGTATGTCGAAGTACAACTCAGCTGGCTTATAGTTCCAGGAAAAGACATCATCATCATCATTGTGTTGCCTTTAAGGCAAATCTTCTATTTTTCTGTATATTTTTCACTTGAAGTAATTTGATGGTACGTGGTTGTATTTCTGTTCACATTAGAAACGCTTGGAAGTACTTTATTGTGAAGTTCTGTAACAGTGCTTTTATTTTGAAAACGCTTTGTATTTAATGAGTCACTTCCTGTCGGCATCATTTTGATGCAGCAGTGCACAGAGATCACAGGCTGTTCAGAGCCGTGAGCCTAGAATCCCTTAGAGGCAATGCCGTAAGTTGTATTATTGTTTTCAGTTATGTAGGCCTACAACTTTGTGACTTTTTGTACATGTATTTGTAAGAGGAAAGTTATTTCTTTAACAATGTTTGCTGCTGTTTGCAGAGCATAGTAGCCTAGAGCATCATCATCCATGCCTTGTGGTTATGTTCTGTTCACGATGTGATAAACATTTCATAGTATTCCAAGCTGTTTTTTGAAGGCGAGTTTATGGATTTCCAGCCTCGAGCTTCGAAATAACATGTTACATGTTTAATAGACGTGTGTGTGTGTGTGTGTGTGTGTGTGTGTGTGTGTGTGTGTGTGTGTGTGTGTGTGTGTGTGTGTGTGTGTGTGTGTGTGTGTGTGTGTGTGTGTGTGTGTGTGTGTGTGTGTGTGTGTGTGTGTGTGTTGGTTCCCCTCAGTAGGTGAACCAGCGGTTAGGTGGGTTTGGGGGCTTTGCCGTGAACATAGAGAGAGGGGAGAGATATTAATTGCATATTCCAGAATCCTTTCTTTGAACCACCTAGTCTCCGGAGAGGCTGTCTACAGGGACAGGGAAGGGTGCACAGTCTGGCACACACTCTATTTACAGTAGCCGCTTCCCTCTCTTTCTCTCTCTCTCTCTCTCTCTCTCTCTCTCTCCCACCGACTTCTCTCTCCATCCCTGCATTTTGTTTGCGGTCGGGTGCACGGAAAACCGTGTAAGTCCAAAAAGATTTATTTACTTTTATTTTCTGAAACAATAAAAAAGGTCATGTAAATAGCCGATCTACAAGCTCAAGTCAATTTCCAAAACATGAAAGCTGTCGGGCTCCCGCCCGACAGCTGTGTTAAGAGTCCCACCTTGTCGTCCTGCTCTTTCGTTCGGATATTTGTGTCATAAAAAAACAGCTTAAGTAGCCTCAATTGGGAGATAGGGGAGGAGTGTGTGTGTGTGCGTGTGTGTGTGAGTGTGTGTGTGTGCGTGTGTGCGTGCGTGCGTGTGTGTGGGGGTCCCTCAGGGGGGCGTTCATGGAGCTAGTAAATCTATTAGGATGGGGAGCTTACAGCTTGTAAGCCCATTATTCTCATCGGGTGCTTTGGACGCCGGGTGCAAAGAAATGCCACATTAGCACAGTTAGACTGACTGCATGTGTTCTCATTCTCAGCGGTGGAAGAAGGCGTACTCACATTCTTTATTATCAATACCCACAACGTAGACATACTCGGTTACAAGGAACCAGTATTTACAGCAGATTAATTGGCATACAAATGTAGGCCTATACTTAAAAGTAAAAGTAATCATTGTGAAGAATGTCCCATTTCAAAAGCTTTAGAATGTATGAAACAGCAGATCGATCACTTTGCAAAATTAATCCAATATTAGCATTACAGATCTGATCTGCCACTTATCTGGGGGCCCACTTGCAATACCCTCGCGGTCCACCACTAGTTGAGAACCAAGTGTAGACTTGAGTGGGAACAAAAGAGTGGACCAAGTGGGGGACTTTTACTGTACCTCGTCAACAAAGTATATGTAGCGTTTGTGTAGTTAAGGTGCCATACATTGCTGTATTTCTACTGTGTGTGTGTGTGTGTGTGTGTGTGTGCGCGTGCATGCGCGTGCGTGCGTGTATCTGCCGGCAGCAAGGCAGTACCTGTACTGGCGGGGGTCTCAGTGCACACCACCTTCACCGCTCATGAAAGCGTGCCGCCTGCCGTGCCGTGATTGGCCCTCCCCACGGAACAATGATGTCTCTCCCCGCCGCAGTACCACTTCGTTCAGCTTTCTTTTTTCCTCCTTCTCCTCCGCTGCCCTTGTCCTGTCCTGCTGGAATGAAGTGCGAATCAAAAATGAATTTAAGGAAAGGAGGGGGAAGAGAACACACGTCGGCAGGCGATAACACGACACGGTCATCTGGCGGCGGGGCATTCGATTGTCCCCCAGCAGGCATTGTGGGGGGGGGGGGGGGGGGGGGGAGAGAAAGTGAGAGAGAAGCCGGGCCGGTGGGAGGGGGGGGGGGGGGTTTGGAAGCCATCTTGGGGGAAATTCAATATGGGACTTGGAGACTTCTCTTTGCGCAGCGCGTGCAGTGTGATGGGAAAAAAATGAAGCAGAAATTGAACCCTTTGAAGCCTCAGCGCCGAGCAGGCTGAGCTGGCAGGCAACCGGGAGGAAATACAAAAAATGAAAATAAAATAATACATCAGCCAAGATGTCCACAGAAGCCAGAGAGAGAGAGAGATGCTTTGGTGTCGTTTGCTGTTCAGTTCCGTGCCTGCCTCTCTGCCGGCCTCTCTGCCTGCTGCTTTTTAGGCTTGGTCAGGTCCTTCTGTTCTTAGCTTGGAAACGACTTCAAAGCCGTGCCCTGATTTCCATAACCCCCCCTACGAAAAGCATGCTGTCACATTGTTATTACTGTTAGACATTGTTTTTGTAAACCTGCCACGTAGACGGCATTTTCCTCCCCGTCACCTCTCACAGCATTTCTGTACTTTAGCCCCTAGGGACGTATTGGGTTGTACAAGGTGGTTGTGATTCTCAAAGGGGGGGTCCGGGGGACAACCTCCACAGGGGGTCCTTTCCTTGCTCTATTGATAGTTGGGGAAACGGAATTGGACCCTTTGTGAAGTCTTTACTATTGAGAGTGCACAAATGGAGCGGACCCGTACAGGTCCATTTGTTTCTCATTGACGCTGAGGATTTTGCATTGTCGATTGGGGTAGGCTTACCCCCCCCCACTGACCCGACCCCCTTGCAATCTATCAAGAATTACAATGTAGAGTTGTTATTAGGAATGTAAACAAAGGAGCACCAGCAGAAGAGGATGGCTGAGAATGAACGGTTTCTACAAGGGGATTTGGCAGTTCCCCGAGAGGGGAGAAAATAAAGGTTCTTCCTTTTTCCCCCCAATGGGTTCCTAGATTGGTGTAATAATAATAATAATAATAATAATAATAATAAAACAGAATCACTGGGGTGTCTCACAAGCGCGCCTCTCTCCTCACCACATCTGGCTGCTGAGGCCCCCTCCCCCCATTGCCGCCGCGTACGCGACTTCTGCACGGCCTGTTATGCAACAAAACATCATGAATATTTAATCACAGACGTCTCTTTCTCTCTCTGTTTCTCTCCGCAAAAATACAGGCGAGTCAGGATGTTTAGGACTCAGAGGACAAATGCAAGGAACCCGAGGTCGAGGCGCAGAAGCCACCGCCTGTGTCAGCACTGATTTGGAAGAGATCCGTTATCTTGGCCGCTGCAGCGCCGCGAGCCGGGAGCCCTCGCCGGTTGCGGTGCAGCAGTCGCGCGGGCGTACAGATCAATGGCAGGCGTAGATCGGCGGCGAGATAAACGGGGGGAAATGAGCAAGGTTAACGAGAGAGACAGAGAGAGAGAAAGAGAGAGAGAGAGAGAGAGAGACCCTTATGGCAGTGAGGGGGGTAGAAACGGGCCTGTTCATTCGCTCGTGTATAGCGTCGTTGTTTATATACATTATGTTCTTGATTCATGGAGAGCCATGTTTTTATTCAAAAAAAATAAATCTGCAGGAACTGAAAAAGCTTAATTTGTGTGGTGGCGGGTGTCGCGGCGGTAATAAGCAGTCTGTGTAACCTCGGAGCGGCTTGTTAAGAGGACTCTGGCAGCCTCAGAGTTGGCAGGTTGGGAGAGGATGCCAAGTGACCCGCTCACCGCATTGCGAAACATGACAGGAAAGATACAAAGTAGACTAAAAACAGGATGCTGATTTGGCTGTGTGTTTCCTTTCCATAACGCTGCAGAAACCTTCTCTGCCTTCGCTCCTTTCTTGGGTCATTCTTTAACCAGCCTCTGCCACCAAACTTTTATTAATTAGGGTAATTAACAAAAAAAGATTGTGACAACTTACTGTGAAGTCAGGTCTGTGGTGGGTTTTTTCCTCTCCCCTGCATTTTTCAGCTGCCCTCTCTGTGCTTGTGCCGCACAACATTAATACAGCTAATTAAGCACCTTGACAGTTAATTTAGCATAATTAATACAAATTGTAATATTAGACGTCACACAATTGAAAAGCGGGCGGAGCGGAACTGAAATGCCTCCTTTAGCTCATTGGGGTTTTCCGGAGGGCAGGGGGTGGGGGCATGCATGGCGGATTGGTTAGCGCCAAAATGCCTGGACTGATCAATTTTTCACACCTCCAGCGTCAGGCGGTTTGAGTAACTCCGGATTTTAACTCAATTCTGTTTCCCTTTTTTTCCTCCGTCGGGTACGACATGGTCCTGTAGATAACTTGCTCGTTCGCTCTTCGCTAACCTCGCCGCCCGCGACGGCTTGGAGGATCTAGCCCATGCCGTCCTGCCGACCATCCATTAGACGTAATTTGCAGCCATTAGGTCGGTAAGGCACTGTTTATAGCTGCCGGTTTTTCATCTTTGCCAGCCCTAATGAGCGAAATGCCTTTTTTCTTTCTTTCCATATAAGCCATACAACGTTGGCCTAAAAAATGATGGTCACTCGTACGCTTCGAGAGCTATAACAGGCAGTCCAGATGGTCCATTTGCGTGCGCGCCGCGCCCGCCTCACAGCACGGCCCCCTTCTTCGCACGAAGGGCCCTGGCTGCCGAACAGAGCGGGGGAATAAGTCACTGTCGCAGTCTTAACTACCAAACACATTACCTCTGAAGTATACGCCATTTGGAGAGCCAGGCTCATTTTTAACATCTCCAAGGCCACTTAGCTTGATCCTCCACCCCACCCCTTTCCACCCCTCCAGGAAAAAAAAATGGAGAAGAGGGGGAAAAAGGGTCTTGAAGATTAACATAGTACACTGGCTGAATAGCCAGTCTCCTCCACTCAATATAGCTTAGCTTATCTCCCGAGTGCCGTTCAACTCAGAGCCCCTGGAGCTGTTTGGCAGAGGCTAGCTCTTTTTTTGCGGCTTGAATAGCCGCGGAGGCTGTAATAGATGGTGATTGGTCCTGTAAGTATACGCAGCGCGGATACGACCGGCGGTGTGTAATGAAACAAAATGCATTTACTTGAGTAGTGTGGTAAGGAAATGTTTTGGGGTATTCTATACTTTACTTGAGTATTTTTGTATTTTGAGATATACTTACTGTATGACTTTCACTTTTGACTCCTCCATTTTGTTTAATCCTAGCCTATATTTCAAATGATTTTGTTATAGAAATATTTGAATTACTTTGGAACAAATATTATCCAGTGCTTTTACTCATGTACAAATTTGACAGAGCAACTTTTCACTAGTGGAGTAATATTGTATCTACATTTTGGCTGAAGTAGTAGGACTTCCACCACTGCAAACGACCGCAGCGAGCAGAAAGAATATATATATATATATATATATATATATATATATATATATATATATATATATATGATATCGCTTGGCTATGATTGCTTCTGGGGCCGAACATAGCCAACATACAAGCTCACAATGCTTTGCAACACAGCATGTTGTGAGCTTGTAGAATGTAGATGGTCTATTTTGGGGGCGAAACGATATAGTGTGGGGAAATAAAGGTGACAGCGTAGTATGGAGCCCTGGGACGGGGGGAACGGATGGATCACATGGTGCAGTTATGGCCACATCATCAGGCGACCGTGTGTCTCGTTACAATAAACAACACGTGGCAGGTGCCGGATGGTGCGCGGTCGCGGTCGAGCTCTTCTGAAAACCCTTTCGGCTCGCCACATCATTTACTTAAGCCCCCCCGCCTCTTCCCCAGACACCCGACTTAACCTTCCCACCACTGTCTTAATTGAGTCTCTCTCTGTGTGTGTGTGTGTGTGTGTGTGTGTGTGTGTGTGTGTGTGTGTGTGTGTGTGTGCGTGTGTGCGTGTGTGCGTGCGTGCGTGCGTGCGTGCGTGCGTGCGTGCGTGCGTGCGTGCGTGTGTGCGTGCGTGCGTGCGTGCGTGCGTGCGTGCGTGCGTGCGCACGCGCTCGCTTGTCACAAAACATGTGAGGGGCCAAATGTCCCCGCTTGTATAGTCGAGTTTGAGAAATAAAAATTGTAAGGACTTATCCTCACCTTGAAAAGAGAAATGGTGGTTTTGTGGTTAAATAATTTCTTTCAGAGTCAGCCCTGATTCATATAATCGTTTGTGAGCTGGTAGATCAACTGCTTTGGGGTCCGTGCACTTGAACTCGATCAGGCTTTGGGGTTGGTGTTAAAAAATAAAATAAATAATAAAATAAATAAAATAAAATGCATGAATGTAGCCATCCTAACCTTTTATTGACCTCAGTGCTCACCAGCATATAATAGAAACGTGCATGTGTATATGCGTGCTAGTTGGCTGACTGCACATGTGGCAGTTCTTAGCGGGGTGTGCATGGGCGGGAGGAGGGGGAGTGGGGGGGGGGGGGGGTTGTAGCATTATCAGTGGCAGCCACTGTCCCGCTGCGGTTAGTGTTTTCTTAATGAGGCTGGAGAGTGGCGCGGGCCAAAGCTCGTTAGCCGGGACCCCGAGGTTAATTAGTGATAGAGTGACTGGCCCAGGCCTGCTGCCTTGGTAAACAGCCCCCCACCACACACGCGCACACACACACACACACACACACACACACACACACACACACACACACACACCTTAACCGGGAGAGGTCAAGCGTGACGACGAAGCTGTGTTTATTCCAACGCGGCAGTACAGATATATGGACCCGACGTGTGTCCGCTCTGTGTTGTTGACTGACTGACTGCCGATGGGACCTGGCTGCACTGAGTGATGGCCCTGCTTGATTCATTCTTTTTTTGGTGTCGCAAGGTGTCGGGGGACTCTACGTTTGCCAGCGGTGATTGAACCATGACCTCATGCTTGTCCACACCAGGAGGTTAAAATGTAAATGACATCATAGCCTGTATGTATATGATATTGTGTTATTGTCTCCACCAGGCCGAAGGCATGGGGAGAGAGTATGTTTTGCACTCCGTCCGTGTGTGTGTGTGTCCGTCCGTGTGTGTGTCCGTCCGTCCGTCCTTCCGTCCGTCTGTTACCAGCTAATCTCCGGCACCGTTAACCTGGTCGATGCCAAACTTTGCACACACACTCCCTGGATGCCAACGATGAACCTCTGCCCCGCATTTTCCAGAACGGCCTGTTATAGCGCCACCATGAGGCAGCTTTTCACATTTCTTTACCTAAAACTGCACCGATCTGCGTGAAACGTTGCATGCACACTCCCTAGAGGCCAAGGACAAACCTTTGACCTGCATTTTCCACATCTGCCTTTTATAGCGCCACGAGGAGGCCGACTTTTGTAAAACACATTTTTTGATATTACTCCTCCAGATTCTGTCCAAAAATCGTTACACAGTATCTCTATGGTCATGTGCTCAAGTCGGATCTGTCCGATATTTCATATTCCATCCTAATTGGCTATAATTGGCTTTCACAGTTTGCAAGATTGCCCCGTTTTGAACAAAAGCCTCAAATCATGAACGCAGCATGCAATTTACGTGAAATCTTTCACACATTTTCTTACTAGGCTGAGGAATATATCCCACCCTTTTCACATTGGCCTGTTATAGCGCCACCAACAGGTTGATTTTTGCAAAACACATTTTTGGAACAAAATGCCTCAAGTCATCCAATTGCCATCAAAGGCAAACATGTTTATATTACTCCTAAACATTTTGCCAAACATCTCACACAGTCCTATCCTCCTGGTGGAGACCTGTGCCCAGAAGGGCACTTTTTCTAGTATTGTATTTGTAATGTGCACAACTATAACTACAATAGCCTATATAGCAGAACGCAGTGAAGGAATGAATGAGTCTATATAAATAGATGTTTTACCAAATAAAAACATGTAGGTCTATGTTGGAGAGGCGTGTGACCATAACGTGATGCACATGACAAATCAACCACTGCATGCATCTATTGTTGTGTATAGCATGACGTGTCCCTTTTAATAAAACACACTTTATATTTTGGTCTCTCCTTCTCCCCCCCCCCCCCCCCCCCCCCCACCCTCTCATGTTTAACTCAACATTTTGGTTGTTATGCAAATTAGCCATCTGAACACATTGTGTGTGGTCCGGGGACCCCCAGGGGTCGCACGCACGCACGCACGCACGCACGCACGCACACAGACACACAGACACACAGACACGTACATGCACACACACACAGACACGTACATGCACATGCACACACACACACATTCTCTCTCTTGTTTCTTTCAGCCCTGCATACTTGTTGTACGATGACCATCAGTTAAAATTTGTATCCTAAATAATATAGGTACTTTTTTCAGGGTTAAAGGTCAAAGGTCAAAGGTTAAATATTGCCATTGAAGTTGTGTGAATTTCTGCCTCTGTGGGGGGTATTTAAATGCACATATCATGACCAATGGCATTGCAAGACTAAACAATGAACATCAATGAGGATGTTTAAAAAAATATATTAATTAAGTAATAATTAAAATAAAATCACACCCGTGTGAACTGAGTGGTGCAACTCGCGTGGAGGTCCCCGGTGGGTTCCCGGAACTTCCAGACCCACAGGAACGCGCCCAGGGTGCCAGCCCGGTTCCGGCGAGCCGCCCGAGTCCGAAACGGTCGAGAAATGACATAGTTACTGTGGGGGAATTAGACACCTCTCCCCCCCTCCTCTCTCTCTCTCTCTCTCTCTCTCTCTCTCTCTCTCTCTCTCTCTCTGTAATTAGCAGGCAACAGTGCAACACTATCTCTCTCTCTCGCTCTGTTTCTAGCACAACAGTGCCACTTTTGCCTCTACTGGTACTCTAAAGTTAAGAGTGCTAAAGTTTAGAGTGCAACCACTCCAAGGAACAGCAAGAGTCTAAACATATAGGGACATTGCTGTTCCTTGGAGTGGTTGCACCACTCAAAAATGTTCTACAAGCTCACTGCGATGCATTGTGACCATGTAGATCTGTTATTTTCGAAACATGTGATGTTGGAAAGGCTGTGCCCACTGCCCACCCAGTGCCTGGCTGTGTCTTGTGTGTCAGCGGGCAGCGCAGGCAGTGGTGGATATACGCTGAACGCATGTATGTTAATTAATTTATTAATTGGCTGAATCTCTAGGGCCTTTTGATTTGGTGAAGCGCCAGGGCCTTGAGAGGTCACTGCGCACACACACCCACACACACACACACACACACACACACACACACACACACACACACACACACACACACACACACACACACACACACACACGTGCGCGGATGTGGACAATCGGACCCTGAGCAGCAGTTTCTTTGTTTGTGGACATCCTTCCGCCTACAATTTATTTGCCTAACATCAATTGGACCTTAACTAAGAAACACCCATATGACCTGCATGGCAACAGAACTATTATATATACTAGTATTACATTACATTGTTGCTGTGGCATCCCTTTTATAAACAATTTATTTTTATGTGCATGGAAAATAAAAATAAAAGGAACATACCGGTAGAATTATTATGCATTATAATAGTCTTCTAAGAATGTACAATTATTTATAAGCACTCATATATAATAAACTCGTACGAATGAGGCATAGCGTTAGTTCATGCAGCACAGAGGAGTCTTGCACTCCTCTGCTGTAATTGGTCAGTCAGTCAGTCAGATGATTGTATCAGCCAATAGCTCCTCCTTTTCCTCATTCTCAGCTCTGCTGGTCATTAGGTCACACTCCAATCAGAGCTCATATGCTCTTAACAGAGCCCTTCCTTTAAATATGGCTTTGCATTCACTTGATCTCTGCTTGTCATGCTGCTGCTTAGCCAAGTTTATCCCGTTGTTGCAATACATGGTTAATCTACTTTGACGTGAGTGTTTCTGACTGAATTTATAATTATATATAACACATTTATAACACCTTATAAAGCATTTTAGAATGACGTATTTTGTCAAATATCACAACACAAAATATACACTCACTCACGCATGCACGCACATGAGTACACACACACACGCACACACACACACACACATACACACACATACACACACACATGCATTTAGTTCATTTGAACACATTTATTATTATTAGTTGCTATTATTAATAGCAACTTTAATGACATACTGCCTACTGTCAAGTATAATTGCATTATAATCTGTTCATAACTGTAGGCTATAATTACAGGTATGAGCACTGCTTTATAAAAGTCACAAGCATTTTATAATGGCTTATACGGCCAATTATCATAATGGGCTACTTGATACTTTCTGGTCAGTCAAATCTTTCCTTTTGGCCGGGATCCTAGTTCCCAAAGTTGTAATACATAATCATATTGTATTTTTATTACAATATATTATAATCACTGTTATTGTAGCATTATGATGTGATTATAACTAACTCCAAGTGGTCAGTGGTTGCTTTAATTCAAATAACATTAAAACTATGCAAGTTGTGTAAATCCTGTAATCCTGTAATACAACTCTGAGAATTAACAAAGTGACTATGATTGTCCAGCAATAATAAAGTATTATCAGTTCTGACATTCCATATGTTGATCCTTCCCCACCCGTCCTTTCTCTTCGATGTCTCCCTTTTGACTGATACCTGTCCATTCAAACTCTAGACGGGCCCGCCCCAAAGGTATTAGCGCAGCCACACCCGGCAGCCGGCGAAAACTAGAGTTCTCAACAGGCCTGAAAATTAAGGCCCGCCCCTACCTGGGCCCTACCTGGGCCCTAACTGGGCTGGCCTGAGGCCCCGTCTGGCCTTACTAATTATTGGCACACATTTTATGCCCCACACGGCCCGAAAACGTAAAAGAAATGTCCATATATGGACATTCCCAGACCTGTTGTTTCATGGCGACCTCGCCTCGTAAAAGAGGCGAGGTCTCTTTTACTTCACACAAGTGTCATTTTGAGGGGTGCTATAGCCCATATTTGTCCAGCTTTGAGGTTGAGTGTAAACACAAACTTTGTCCTAAAACAAACATTACATGCCATTGATAATGAATGGGCAGTTTTGAGTGTTTGTGTCAACACAAACATTGAAGATGAAGGTGAGGACGGAATGAGATGATGTGTGATGATGTACAGTATGATGATAAGAGCGCCCCTCACTTCACACTGTGTGATTTTTATTTCGTCACTAGTGTATTTGTATGTGGGACTATGAATGGAAATGAGCTTTTATCTAAATACGGCACATTTACATGAAATCACGTTATTGATTGTATTGATTGTTAGTGTGCACTGATACAGTATATGCACCCGATATAATTATGTTTATTTTGTTTTTGTTGCTTTTATTTCCCCCTTTTGTGTCAGGTAAACAAATACCTCTTCAATACAAGAAAGACATGTTCAGAATCTACAGCTTGGTAGGCTGCAGCCTGCAGATAAACAACACTCCAACATAGCCAATGCAAAATGTATGCCTATATCAGATACGTACATATTGCCGATACCAATGTGTGGTCGATACAATGGTGCATCCCTAAAACGAAGTGTTGTAAGCAGATTTATAATACTTCCTGAGACACGGGTAGAGCACATACTTGCCTCTAGAAAGCTTCTAATCAATAAGTTCTCAACATCGGGTCCAGGGACCTCCAGCAGTCCAAATTGACCCTTACAGGCCTGTAACTGTAACTGTAACCAATTTGCACACTCAAATTAGGGGTCCTTCAAATAAAATAAGAAAACGTTTAATTTTTTTTTAATATTGAGAAGTTACCACTGTTTTTTTAACACATCTTTTCTTCTGGGGGTCCCTGGAACAAAATATTTTTAGATGGGGTCTGTGGCAAAATGCAAATAATTTTGGGTGGTCCTTGACATGAAAACGTTTTGGCATCACTGATATACAGTAGCAACATGCATTTTTCAGAGAACTGTTGCAGATTTGTGAGGATCGGCCTCAGGTCTTAATGGGTTAAACCCTTAGGGATCATCTCCTTATTCTTGACAATCTCCTTGGCCCCGGCGCGGCCCGGTCCGGTCCGCCCTGGCGTAGCGGAGAACGCAGACGTCCTCTGTGAGCGCCACGGCGGGCATAAGGGGTCGAGCACGGGGGTATAAATTTAGCTCTGCTTTTTTTCCTCCAGTCCTTCATACTATACGCCACTTGACTTTTAAGAAGACTGCATGCCGTGACTTTGGTTTAGTAAAAAAAAAAAAAAAAGTCTTCATCCTCGTCGACTTTGCCTTCCGCCGTGGTGAGGTGAGGGGAGCGGAAAGGAGGTGGGCGGGACGCTGTTGAATGGGGGGGAGACGGGTGCGAGTCCACGCCGCTGTGCACTCGTGCGGGAAACAAAGTGTTATATTTCGTCCCGACAACCCCCCCCCCCCCCTCCCTTCCTACAACTCTCTCTCTTTCTCTCTCAATCTGTCTCGGTCGTCCTCCCTCCACTCTCTCACTCCCTGAGGAGAGCTGAGAGGCGGTGTGTGCGTGCGTGCGTGCGTGCGGGTCCAGAGTGCTGGTGTCCTTGGTTGAAGGTCTGCACCGGGGCTTGTTTTAGTCGGACCCTGAGGGACATCCTTCTGCTGCTACAGCGACCTGTGGCTCCTTGCATCCATCCAGGCCCAGGGCTCATTCCTTCCTTCACCATGGCCTCCAGCTCCTCGCCTTGCCTTGCCTCCTGCCGTCTTGTCTCCTCTCCTCTCCTCTCGTCTCGTCTCGTCTCCTATCCTCTCACTCTCTTATAACTTAACTCTGACAGTGTACTAATGTAACAAAATGGACGTGTAAGGGGTTCTCCTCTTCTCTTCCCCCCTCTTCTTCTCCTCTTGCCGCCTCTTCCTCTCCACTCCTACACACACACCTCTCCTCTCACGCTCTTAATTTAATTCTTGACAAATGTAACGTTACATTATTACACTGTCAGAGTTATACAAATAACAAAACATATTTTGCTGTCTCCTCTCCTCTCCTGTCTGGGTCTTTCCCCCAACCTCCCCCGTTTCTCTGGCTTCGACCTCCACATCCAGAGACCCCCACCCACCCCTCCGGCTGCTGTTTCAATCGTAAGCCCCCCATCCCCCACCCACACGGTCCTCAAGTCCCCCACCTCCCCCTCGCAGCGGTCCCGGGCGACTGCCAAGGTTCATTACGGTCGACTGGCGGGGCCAGGCCCCTTTCCCCCATAAGCATCATAAATATCCATTAATGTTATTCATCATCATAATGGAAGTGCGTGTCAGCTGTACAACGGTAATGATTTGCAAGCAATAAAGTCACGTTGCGGGCCCCTTTTTAGCAACAGGGCTCATTTCCCCTTGTATCAATTAGTTGGGTGTTAGGGCTGCATAATGTGTTTAATTATTTACCATTTTTTTGTTGTTCTTGATTGTATTATTGTTTTATTGCTTAAATTGACTAATTCATATTGTGATATGCTAAATCTGGCGGCACCTTGAGCAGCGGGCGAGTTATTGTTTTTGATGTTGTGTTTTGTTTCTTAGTGCGGAACAGGAGTAGTGTTTGTGAGGTACACGCACACCATGAAATTACGTGTTTATTTCAGGGTGGTTTAAACAGTCAAACTGTTTTAGCAGTTGTTTTTACTGAAGGATACTCCTTCAAGTGTTTGTGCAAGCATGCATATACAATATGCAGCATATGGAGGAAAAACATCCAAAGCTGTCTGTCTGTCTGTCTGTCTGTCTGTCTGTCTGTCTGTCTGCCTGCCTGCCTGCCTGCCTGCCTGCCTGCCTGCCTGCCTGCCTGCCTGCCTGCCTGCGCGTAAACATGGAGCGATGTCACTGCGTGTGGGGAGTGGGGACTTTCTTCATCTCGTTTAAATATAAATTAAACAAACGTGTTTAGCTCAGCATGATATGTAACTAGCTAACATGGCATATGCATAATCATTTTATATGATGATCAGATCATCAATGGGAGTACATATTGTAAACGTCAGATTCATTGCGCTGTGCCTCGGTGTGCCCAAAAGAACAGTGTGAAACGGAACGGCCCTGGACGGGTCATATATATATATATATATATATATATATATATATATATATATATACTGTACACACATACTGTATATGCAGATACAGTAACCTTGTCAAGCAGAGATGTGTCTGGGAGCTTGGCGTGTGCTACATTGTCACACAGTGTGATGTGCTTTACATACTGTGCATGCGTGCGTGCGTGCGTGCGTGCGTGCGCATACGTGCCCACGCCCACAGCGTGATGCGCTTACATGCAGCCAGGCTTAAGTAATGACGCGTGGCCTCCGCTGGTTTGCATGGGTGTCACGGAGTTCAAAGCAACTAATGAAAAATGTAATAAAAAGTCAAGTCAAACATTATTTCTGTAACATTATGTGTTGCACATGGGGAAAAGAGTGAAGAGAAAAATACAATACATACTGTATATATACAGTATACATATACAGTAATTTCCATACAAATGAAACAATCTGTAACATGCAGAAAAATACTTCATGAAGGATGTGCATGCGTGCGTGCGTGCATATTTTTTTTCTCATAAAGATCACTATCTAATGTCCTCACAAGTATAGTAATGTGCATGTGCATGTGCGTGTGCGTGCACAGGCGCACACAGGTGTGTGTGTGTGCGCGTGCATTGATATTGAGGTCACGTTTAATTGGTTGTAAGGCTGGGCGCACACTACACAATATCACAGCCAACTTGGATCCACACACGTTTCCAACATCTGTTTGCTTCTCTGCTCGCAGGGTGTGTGTCACAACATGCTGCATGCCCCCCTCCCTCTCTCTCTCTCTCTCTCTCTCTCTCTCTCTCTCTCTCTCTCTCTCTCTCTCTCTCTCTCTCTCCCGGCCCAATCTGGGACGTCCTTTCATCCTTTTCAATCATGCTCGATGTCATCGCTTGCTTTTATGGTGCAGTGGTGGAAAGTAACTAAAGTGCACTTGCTCAAGTATAGTGTACTTAAAAGGACTTCACCCATTCTCCACCTATCTTCATATAAAAGGACTTCACCCATTCTCCACCTATCTTCATAAAGGACTTCACCCATTCTCCACCTATCTTCATATAAAAGGACTTCACCCATTCTCCACCTATCTTCATATAAAGGACTTCACCCATTCTCCACCTATCTTCATATAAAGGACTTCACCCATTCTCCACCTATCTTCATATAATTGGTCCTCCCTAATGAGGATAATATGTCTTTGTTCTCTGTCTCTTAAAGGAGGGCTGTGGATCATCATCATCATCATCACCCTCATCGTTAGGCAGGTTTAGTTCAACTCATTGACTGCAGACACATTTTACGGCTTTTCCCCCCAAAGGCCCTCATTCCCAAGAACGACACTTTCGACTTTTTGCTTTTTTTGTAAAACATTTCATTTTTAATATAATTAAATGTTTTAACTTGAGAACAATGGCTTTCCATTATAGCATGCTAACTCCCCAGGAATAAAAAGCCAGCCATTCTATAGTGGAGTCCCCCATTGATGATGTGATGTCACTGACTGGCTTCTAGGTTTCTAAACTGTCCACAGCCCTCCTTCATATAATGGGTCCTCTGTGTCTCATGAGAAGATATGAACAATTACAAATATGTATATTGTATATTTTACTCCACTACAACTATTGTATAGTTACTATAGCTACTTTGCAGATTTAGAATATTATAAATACTTTTTAACCAGTTAAGCCCTATTTTGTGCTTCGGCTATTTAAAAATAGCTGATCTACAAGCTCACGCGTTGTGAGCTTGTAGATCAGCTATTTAAAAAAAAAAGGTTAAACAAATAATAATAACTTGAGTACTTGTGCTTTTGGTTCATCAAGCACAATTGTATATAGTTTAGTTTGATGCGTCGCAACATGTTGTGAAGCTTGTGCAGTAGATCTGCTAACGAGATCTGACGTAGAGGAGGGGGACACAGTTACAGATCCCTGGGGGACCCTGCGGCATTATCCGGTAACATGAAATGCAAGAGGCTGTTCGTAAACACGTCACTAACATGACCAGGGAATCCCAGAATCCCGTGGGGCAGCAGGGCTACACCTGCCCCTCATAGAGAGCTGATTATGAATATGTTTATTATATGACGACTTTACTGTTTCTGTTTCACACTTTACAATTCACAAGATGCTCTCATCTAGAGTGTTATAAGGTGGCCTTACACTAGCCGATAATCGGGCATTTTTGACGCTCGGGGGGGTGCCCGGCCGCTCAAAGCGCGATCGGGATCGGCCCGATCAACATCAAGAATGTTTGATATTTGCTCTGCCCCGCTCCGATTATCCTGTAGTGTGTGGTGCTATCAGATTTCAGATTGAAAAAAAATTGGCTAGTGTAAGGCCACCTTTACTTAAATGTGTAATCATAGTAAGTAGAGTATAAATGCTCCAAATGGCACCTTTCTAGTAGCTCTTTTATCCAAAGCACTTTACAAGATGCACGCACGCACGCACGCACGCACGCACGCACGCACGCACGCACGCACGCACGCACGCACGCACGGTGCAAGTGTTTGTCGCAAACACGCCACATGACCGGGGATACCCATAATCCCGTGGGGCAGTGCTACCTGTGGGTGCTTACATCACCTGCTGCTGAGAGAGAGAGAGATGATTATAAATGTGTTCATAATTCACATCACAACTTTTCCGTTTTCATGCGGGCATCGAACCGGAAACCTTCTGTTGTCCCAAGCGGGCTGCTCTCTACCTCCTGAGCCACTGCGGCTCATGTAGGCTATGCGTGGAGAAACATGGACCTGCAAACCTCTTCGTCAGACCTTACTTGTCACTTGTAAAAAGAGTGTTTTATCGTGTTACTGATTTTACTTTTTATTTTTTAAGGCCTGATGCCTTCAGGCCAGACCAGGGGTCCTGCCGATGTAGACCCCCCCTCCCCCCTAAAAAAATAAAATGAATCAAATTCTCCACGGACAATACGATCAAATTGAATCGCATCAATTTGGAGTTGCGGAGACAGGGGGCTGCCCCGTAATCTGATTCCCACCACCGGTATATTAGGTTTGAGAGAGTTTGCGTGGGTTTGTTTCCTTGTGGCGGTTAAATATTAACTTAGGAGGCGTGCCTTTGGGGGTCCACCCCCCTCCGGCGGTCAAGGGAGCGACTTCGGCCTGGCGAGCGGCGAACACTTTATTACTATCGGGAGGTTCCTGGGAGAGAACTTGACACCTCTACGAAACCCAGATGCGTCATCTATCTCCTCAGCCAGATTTGTTTAAATCCCCATCTGTTCAACGGTTCTCAAACTTTTACTTGCCTGAAAACGTTATGTGCCAGGGAGCCCCAGAAGAGAAGATTTGTGTTTAAAAATATAATGAGAGATTTTGATGTAATAAATATATTTATAATGTGAATGAACCCCTCTCTCTCTCTCTCTCTCTCTCTCTCTCTCTCAGCAGTTAAGCACCCACAGGTAGCACTGCCCCACAGGATTATGGGATTCCCTGGTCACGTGACGTGTTTGTGGCAAACAGCCTCCAGCCTGTGTGTGTGTGTGTGTGTGTGTGTGTGTGTGTGTGTGTGTGTGTGTGTGTGTGTGTGTGTGTGTGTGTGTGTGTGTGTGTGTGTGTGTGTGTGTGTGTGTGTGTGTGTGTGTGTGTGTGTGTGTGTGTGTGTGTGTGTGTGTGTGTGTGTGTGTGTGTGTAGATGTTTGCCAGTGTGTGCTGATGATGCAACACACTGCAAACACTGATGCAGACTTGCATTTGGGACGGCCTAACGGCTCATCTGGGCTCATCTGTGGGGGATTCTGGTGATGTCGGTGTTTGCCTCTGTGTGGGTACGCTTTTCCGTGTGTGTGAGAGAGAGAGAGAGGTGGAAGTGAGGCTGATGTGAATTAACCCCTTTCAGCATAGCTTAATAGATCAACGAAAGCTGTCAAAAATCTTCAAAAACTGTTTCCACATTTCTTCCGAAATAGCGACAATAGCCAAACCACAAGCTCACGTTGTGTCGCATCGCACGGCTTGAGCTTGCAAACCGACTACTTTGCAGCCATGGGTGGATTTATTGCGAGGGCAGGGGGGGCACATCCCCCCTGGTGGCCATTCAGCCATTCAGTTGTTTTTTTTGGAGACCCCCCACGAGAACCCCTGCTTTAAGAGACCGGCATCACTATGATTTACGAATCTGCCGTAAAGCAGGCTGTCTCTGGGTGATTAACGTGAGTTGTTGTGACTCTTATGTACATGCTGCTGTGTTGTTATCCTGCCGAAGCTTTTCAGTAAACTTTACTATTTTGATTATAATCATTGTGTGGACATTCGAGACATATTACAAATATGCCCCCACCAGCCCACCCCTCTGCAATGAACTACTTATTTGCGCAGTTTTCTAACTTTTCTTCGGAAATCGGTTTGGACGCGACAGTTTGACAACACAACAAACATAATCTATCACAGTCATCGTGTGTGTGTGTGTGTGTGTGTGTGTGTGTGTGTGTGTGTGTGTGTGTGTGTGTGTGTGTGTGTGTGTGTGTGTGTGTGTGTGTGTGTGTGTGTGTGTGTGTGTGTGTGTGCGCGCGCGCGCGCGTGCGGGAATACACGTGGGGCAGGGAGTGAATGAGCAGAGTGTGGAAAAAGCTTTGCGGATCACAAGTGATTAGGCCTGGTTTTATCAGGCCTGCCTGTGGCCTTGCCAAAGCTTACATCATGGTCTTACCGATGGCAGTTTAGAAGAGGGGAAGAGTATGTGTGTGCATGCGTTTGTTTGGTGCAAGTGTGATGAATCCCCCCACACTACGTTTATAAAGTGTATGGGTGGAAACAAGTTTGTATGTGGCCACACATTAAGTATAACTGGTTTTCACCTTAGTACCGCCCACCTGAACTTAAGCAGGTGGGCGGGACAGCTGTATGATTAAAAAGGGGAGGGGCTGATTTCAGTGTATCACTAAAGTGGTGCATGTATTTCAATTGGGTCTTCTTGCTCAAAGCCTTTCGCTTTCAGGAAGAAACCAAAAATACAAAGGGAAGACATATTTGGATATTATAACCACTCCTGGGTTATTATATTAGAGTAATGTTAACTCCATATACAGTCACACATACAAAAAAAATATATATATACAAAACTACGGCACCCCATATCTTTTAAAATGGCATTCCTAAAATCAACAGCCTAAGCTGTTGATGTCCTCGCAAGTATTGTAATACAAAGCTGTGTGCGGTGTGTGCGTGCGTGCGTGTGTGCGTGCGTGCGTGCTTCCAGGCTGCCGACTGTGCCCGTTTTGGAGGGACTGTGTTTAATTAGCTACTGCAGAAGCTCCCCAACATAATTACCTCACTGTTTCAATGCTCTGCCATTTCCCTCCTGTGTGATTGGCTAGTCTGCTGCCATTTCCAGATTAGTCTCACGTAGCCAATCAACTATTCCACCATCTCCGAATGCTAAATAGTATGGATATTATATATATATATATATATATATATATATATATATATATATATATATATATATATATATATGTCTGGAACCACGCCCCTGGAAAGCAGAGAAATGGAAGCCAGAATATATTATAAAATATGTATTTTAAAATGTTTGCTTATATAGTGATGTAATTGTGTCCTGCGTATTTGACGCACATGCTTGAGAAAGGACACATTAAACTACTCAGGATGCTACGTTATGAACAAATTCAGTATTTATAATGCCGGACATTACCGCACAACGTAATCCACTTTTGGGATTAATCTCCTCTCCATAGAGTGTGTGTGAATGACAGGTGGTGAATGACCACCTGTGGGACCCGTTACACTGAAAACTTACAACACTGCTTATTGTCTTTGGTCGTTTTTGATTTATATTAGGACAAAATGTCTGCGTTGGTAAAGACGAAAAGGAAGTGGAGAGGAGGTGTGCGAGGTTTTCCCCCGACATCATACACTGCCCTGACTTGAACGAGGCCATGAAGAGATGGACTATGGCGTGTTAGTTCCATGAAGAGATGGACTATGGCGTGTTAGTTCCCTCCACAATTTCAGCTCTTCCACCATTTTCATCCCCCTGCGAGACAGGCCCATCTTCCCGTTGGCAAATCGCTCCGGCTATACTCCCATTACCCTCTGAGCGTTCTATTCCTCCGTGCAGCGGGCATGCAGACGGACAAGAAATGGGCTTTTTGCAGTGTCTGAAACAGAAAGCAGACACATCTAAAATACAGGGGTAACAAAAAAAAACAAATGGACTCCATCAGTCAAATGAAACACCTTGCGTGACAGGAAATAGCTTGATAATGCTACGCGTCTGGAGTGTATTTCCTGTTCAAAGGCGCCACAGCCTGCACTATGATGCCCTACGCTAGGAGTCTTTACAGCCTGCACTATGATGCCTATACGGTACGAGTCTTTACAGCCTGCACTATGTTGCCCTACGCTAGGAGTCTTTACAGCCTGCACTATGTTGCCCTACGCTAGGAGTCTTTACAGCCTGCACTATGATGCCCTACGCTAGGAGTCTTTACAGCCTGCACTATGATGCCCTACGCTAGGAGTCTTTACAGCCTGCACTATGTTGCCCTACACTAGGAGTCTTTACAGCCTGCACTATGATGCCCTACGCTAGGAGTCTTTACAGCCTGCACTATGATGCCCTACGCTAGGAGTCTTTACAACCTGCACTATGATGCCCTACGCTAGGAGTCTTTACAGCCTGCACTATGTTGCCCTACGCTAGGAGTCTTTACAGCCTGCACTATGATGCCCTACGCTAGGAGTCTTTACAGCCTGCACTATGATGCCTATACGGTAGGAGTCTTTACAGCCTGCACTATGATGCCCTACGCTAGGAGTCTTCACAACCTGCACTATGATGCCCTACGCTAGGAGTCTTCACAACCTGCACTATGATGCCCAACGCTAGGAGTCTTTACAGCCTGCACTATGATGCCTATACGGTAGGAGTCTTTACAGCCTGCACTATGATGCCCTACGCTAGGAGTCTTCACAACCTGCACTATGATGCCCTACGCTAGGAGTCTTTACAGCCTGCACTATGATGCCTATACGGTAGGAGTCTTTACAGCCTGCACTATGATGCCCTACGCTAGGAGTCTTTACAGCCTGCACTATGATGCCCTACGCTAGGAGTCTTTACAGCCTGCACTATGATGCCCTACGCTAGGAGTCTTTACAGCCTGCACTATGATGCCTATACGCTAGGAGTCTTTACAGCCTGCACTATGATGCCCTACGCTAGGAGTCTTTACAGCCTGCACTATGATGCCTATACGCTAGGAGTCTTTACAGCCTGCACTATGATGCCCTACGCTAGGAGTCTTTACAGCCTGCACTATGATGCCTATAAGCTAGGAGTCTTTACAGCCTGCACTATGATGCATATACGCTAGGAGTCTTCACAGCCTGCACTATGATGCCCTACGCTAGGAGTCTTCAAGGTTTTTATTTAAGGCCAAATACCTCCTACTGAGAGAGAGATGTAATCCACGTAACTCGAGAACCTTTCGCCCCACCGACTTCAAATTCGTCACACACGTTCCATACCCCCACAGCCTGCACTATGATGCCCTACGCTAGGAGTCTTTACAACCTGCACTATGAGTGCAGGAGTCTAGGAGTCTTCACAGCCTGCACTATGATGCATATACGCTAGGACTCTTCACAGCCTGCACTATGATGCCCTACGCTAGGAGTCTTTACAGTCTGCACTATGATGCCCTACGCTAGGAGTCTTTACAGCCTGCACTATGATGCCCTACGCTAGGAGTCTTTACAGCCTGCACTATGTTGCCCTACGCTAGGAGTCTTTACAGCCTGCACTATGATGCCTATACGCTAGGAGTCTTCACAGCCTGCACTATGATGCTCTACGCTAGGAGTCTTTACAGCCTGCACTATGATGCCTATACGCTAGGAGTCTTTACAGCCTGCACTATGATGCCTATACGCTAGGAGTCTTTACAGCCTGCACTATGATGCCTATACGCTAGGAGTCTTTACAGCCTGCACTATGATGCCTATACGCTAGGAGTCTTTACAGCCTGCACTATGATGCCTATACGCTAGGAGTCTTTACAGCCTGCACTATGATGCCTATACGCTAGGAGTCTTTACAGCCTGCACTATGATGCCCTACGCTAGGAGTCTTCACAGCCTGCACTATGATGCCCTAGGCTAGGAGTCTTTACAACCTGCACTATGAGTGCAGGAGTCTAGGAGTCTTTACAGCCTGCACTATGATGCCTATACGCTAGGAGTCTTTACAGCCTGCACTATGATGCATATACGCTAGGAGTCTTCACAGCCTGCACTATGATGCATATACGCTAGGACTCTTCACAGCCTGCACTATGATGCCCTACGCTAGGAGTCTTTACAGCCTGCACTATGATGCCCTACGCTAAGTCTTTACAGCCTGCACTATGATGCCCTACGCTAGGAGTCTTCACAGCCTGCACTATGATGCCCTACGCTAAGAGTCTTTACAGCCTGCACTATGATGCCTATACGCTAGGAGTCTTTACAGCCTGCACTATGATGCTCTACGCTAGGAGTCTTTACAGCCTGCACTATGATGCCTATACGCTAGGAGTCTTTACAGCCTGCACTATGATGCCTATACGCTAGGAGTCTTTACAGCCTGCACTATGATGCCTATACGCTAGGAGTCTTTACAGCCTGCACTATGATGCCTATACGCTAGGAGTCTTTACAGCCTGCACTATGATGCCTATACGCTAGGAGTCTTTACAGCCTGCACTATGATGCCTATACGCTAGGAGTCTTTACAGCCTGCACTATGATGCCCTACGCTAGGAGTCTTCACAGCCTGCACTATGATGCATATACGCTAGGAGTCTTCACAGCCTGCACTATGATGCATATACGCTAGGAGTCTTTACAGCCTGCACTATGATGCCCTATGCTAGGAGTCTTCACAGCCTGCACTATGATGCCTATACGCTAGGAGTCTTTACAGCCTGCACTATGATGCCCTACGCTAGGAGTCTTTACAGCCTGCACTATGATGCCTATACGCTAGGAGTCTTTACAGCCTGCACTATGATGCCCTACGCTAGGAGTCTTTACAGCCTGCACTATGATGCCTATACGCTAGGAGTCTTTACAGCCTGCACTATGATGCCCTACGCTAGGAGTCTTTACAGCCTGCACTATGATGCCTATAAGCTAGGAGTCTTTACAGCCTGCACTATGATGCATATACGCTAGGAGTCTTCACAGCCTGCACTATGATGCCTATACGCTAGGAGTCTTTACAGCCTGCACTATGATGCCCTACGCTAGGAGTCTTTACAGCCTGCACTATGATGCCTATACGCTAGGAGTCTTTACAGCCTGCACTATGATGCCCTACGCTAGGAGTCTTTACAGCCTGCACTATGATGCCTATACGCTAGGAGTCTTTACAGCCTGCACTATGATGCCCTACGCTAGGAGTCTTTACAGCCTGCACTATGATGCCTATAAGCTAGGAGTCTTTACAGCCTGCACTATGATGCCCTACGCTAGGAGTCTTCAAGGTTTTTATTTAAGGCCAAATACCTCCTACTGAGAGAGAGATGTAATCCACGTAACTCGAGAACCTTTCGCCCCACCGACTTCAAATTCGTCACACACGTTCCATACCCCCACAGCCTGCACTATGATGCCCTACGCTAGGAGTCTTTACAACCTGCACTATGAGTGCAGGAGTCTAGGAGTCTTCACAGCCTGCACTATGATGCATATACGCTAGGACTCTTCACAGCCTGCACTATGATGCCCTACGCTAGGAGTCTTTACAGTCTGCACTATGATGCCCTACGCTAGGAGTCTTTACAGCCTGCACTATGATGCCCTACGCTAGGAGTCTTTACAGCCTGCACTATGTTGCCCTACGCTAGGAGTCTTTACAGCCTGCACTATGATGCCTATACGCTAGGAGTCTTCACAGCCTGCACTATGATGCTCTACGCTAGGAGTCTTTACAGCCTGCACTATGATGCCTATACGCTAGGAGTCTTTACAGCCTGCACTATGATGCCCTACGCTAGGAGTCTTTACAGCCTGCACTATGATGCCTATACGCTAGGAGTCTTTACAGCCTGCACTATGATGCCTATACGCTAGGAGTCTTTACAGCCTGCACTATGATGCCTATACGCTAGGAGTCTTTACAGCCTGCACTATGATGCCTATACGCTAGGAGTCTTTACAGCCTGCACTATGATGCCTATACGCTAGGAGTCTTTACAGCCTGCACTATGATGCCCTACGCTAGGAGTCTTCACAGCCTGCACTATGATGCCCTAGGCTAGGAGTCTTTACAACCTGCACTATGAGTGCAGGAGTCTAGGAGTCTTTACAGCCTGCACTATGATGCCTATACGCTAGGAGTCTTTACAGCCTGCACTATGATGCATATACGCTAGGAGTCTTCACAGCCTGCACTATGATGCATATACGCTAGGACTCTTCACAGCCTGCACTATGATGCCCTACGCTAGGAGTCTTTACAGCCTGCACTATGATGCCCTACGCTAAGTCTTTACAGCCTGCACTATGATGCCCTACGCTAGGAGTCTTCACAGCCTGCACTATGATGCCCTACGCTAAGAGTCTTTACAGCCTGCACTATGATGCCTATACGCTAGGAGTCTTTACAGCCTGCACTATGATGCTCTACGCTAGGAGTCTTTACAGCCTGCACTATGATGCCTATACGCTAGGAGTCTTTACAGCCTGCACTATGATGCCTATACGCTAGGAGTCTTTACAGCCTGCACTATGATGCCTATACGCTAGGAGTCTTTACAGCCTGCACTATGATGCCTATACGCTAGGAGTCTTTACAGCCTGCACTATGATGCCTATACGCTAGGAGTCTTTACAGCCTGCACTATGATGCCTATACGCTAGGAGTCTTTACAGCCTGCACTATGATGCCCTACGCTAGGAGTCTTCACAGCCTGCACTATGATGCATATACGCTAGGAGTCTTCACAGCCTGCACTATGATGCATATACGCTAGGAGTCTTTACAGCCTGCACTATGATGCCCTATGCTAGGAGTCTTCACAGCCTGCACTATGATGCATATACGCTAGGAGTCTTTTCAGCCTGCACTATGATGCCCCACGCTAGGAGTCTTTACAGCCTGCACTATGATGCCCTACGCTAGGAGTCTTTACAGCCTGCACTATGATGCCCTACGCTAGGAGTCTTTACAGCCTGCACTATGATGCCTATACGCTAGGAGTCTTCACAGCCTGCACTATGATGCCCTACGCTAGGAGTCTTCAAGGTTTTTATTTAAGGCCAAATACCTCCTACTGAGAGAGAGATGTAATCCACGTAACTCGAGAACCTTTCGCCCCACCGACTTCAAATTCGTCACACGCGTTCCATACCCCCACAGCCTGCACTATGATGCCCTACGCTAGGAGTCTTTACAACCTGCACTATGAGTGCAGGAGTCTAGGAGTCTTCACAGCCTGCACTATGATGCATATACGCTAGGACTCTTCACAGCCTGCACTATGATGCCCTACGCTAGGAGTCTTTACAGTCTGCACTATGATGCCTATACGCTAGGAGTCTTTACAGCCTGCACTATGATGCCTATACGCTAGGAGTCTTTACAGCCTGCACTATGATGCCTATACGCTAGGAGTCTTTACAGCCTGCACTATGATGCCCTACGCTAGGAGTCTTCACAGCCTGCACTATGATGCATATACGCTAGGAGTCTTCACAGCCTGCACTATGATGCATATACGCTAGGAGTCTTTACAGCCTGCACTATGATGCCCTATGCTAGGAGTCTTCACAGCCTGCACTATGATGCATATACGCTAGGAGTCTTTTCAGCCTGCACTAT